>NC_136888.1:28144263-28398307 GCF_949152265.1 Phoxinus phoxinus
CTCCTCAAGAAAATGATTACATTTCTAAAGACTATTAAACTCCTCAAGAAAGATTATTATTAAAGTATACATGAATATTATAGGATGCATGTTTTTTTTTGTCATGCTGCAAAAGGAACCTAATATTCTATTATTTGGTTGATGAGTCATGCATGTTAATGTGTTTGATGTAAAGTCGTCATTAAATGAAAGTTGCGTAATTTCTTCATATATCTTCATATAGATATATCCAAATGAAACGGCTTCTCGAACAAGAAAAGATTTGATTTTGTCAGTCAGAAATTGATTGGATGGTTGGATCGTTGTGGTTTCCTATTGGTCGATCTCATGTGAGTGACAGGTTGCCCCGCCCTCACACCAGTGAACACGTCATCAGAGAAGAGATTTTGCTGCAAGAGGGAGGTTTTTTTTAAATTAAAAATTAAGAGGGCACATGAATTAAAAAACATTATGATATTCACAGATAAATAATTTATTAGAAATGCAATATTCCGTTAAAAAAGTCAATTTTGATTTCATGGTGACTTTAAACAGATGCAGCTGTCCTCTCACACAAAATGGCAGCTTGTTCCTTGCACAGCTGTACAAACAGATAATGTCTTGAATGGACCTTGGAACTACACTCGCACATGAGCACACAATCACTGTGATAAGTATTTAGTGACTATGTTGAATTCTTTAAATAGATGTCTACTCTTGTATGGCCATATGATGGATCAGGGGATGTTTGTTGTGAAACAACAGTATTGGGATAAGGGTGGGGAGCACTTAATGAGGACAGTGTGATGCAATCAGTAAAGCAGTGTATGGGGCCCTGTTTCAAAACAATGGAGAATGGTTCTTATTCAGTCATTGCACAGTCTTCAAATCAATTCCCTAGGATAAGAGACCTGATGCGTGTCTACTATTGTAACAATTAATAATTGATTGACCGTTATTGACAGTTATTCAGCAATCACAAATTTAGCAGTATTGCTGTAAATCCGTGAGGAGTTTTTTTGCTTTTTAAGTAGGTTAAATGTGGAAAAGTTCAGTTAAAGCCACTGGCTGTTGGACTGAGAGTATGATGAAGGGGCTGGGGATGACAGAGCTTATCATGTGAGAATGGTCCCGAGTTCAGATGGAACGTACAAGGAAAGTACAAGGCTTACAATGAGACCACTGTAACACACAAGAACAAAATATAAAGATGAAAATCTGCCAGAACATAGTTCAGTAATATATTATTATTTATATTGCTTCCCAGTTAACACTCAACATACAAGCTGGTCATCTTTTGGTTATATGAACTTATTGTTAACATACAGGGGTTGGAAAATGAAACTTAAACACTTGGTTTTAGACCACAATAATTTGTTAGTATGGTGATACATAATTCGTCTTGGGGATGACAGATACAAGTCACTCACAGTGTCCAGAGGGATTTTGAGCCATACCTCTTCCAGAACAATAATGGCAGGTCACAATGTGATGCTGGTGGAGGAAAATGTTTCCTGACTTGCTCCTCCAAAATACCCTAAAGTGGCTCAAAAATATTTAGATCTGCTGAATGTGCAGGCCATGGGAGATGTTCAACTTCACTTTCATTAAACCATTCTGTCACAAAGTTGTGTTGTGTGTATTGCTACATTATCATGCTGATATACGACACCCCCTTCGGGTACAGTGTTTGAATCATTGGTGCATATGTTCCTCCAGAATGGTTCGGTTGTCCCTAAAGTCCCTAGGGAATGCCATGATACTGCAGCCCAAACCAGTATTGATCCACCCCGTGCTTCACTCTGGACAGCAACAGTCCGGACTCTTTGGGGCTTCACCACACCATAACTGCATGGATATGGGAAAGACCGTGAAGCATCACGTCACCAGTGAACAATACATGTTTCACATGTTTCCACAGCCCAAGATTTGCACAGTTGGCGCCAATGAAACTGACATTTGGCTTTGGCATGAGTGACCGGTTTGGCTATAGCAGCCCGACTATGAATATTGACTTGTGGAAACAGGAAAGTTGAGGTGCGCATTTAATTCTGCAGTGAGTTGTGTGTGTGTGGATACAATCTGTGAATTGAGCGGTAAAAGCCTAAATTAAAACTCTTCATCATAAGCGATCGAGTCTCTTTAGAAAATTTGGAATAAACCACTCGATTCATATGGATTAGATTTACGATCTCTTCATGAACTTTTTGAAGGGTCAAAGTGGTAGTTGCGTAGCTGTAAATGGAGGGACAGAAAGCTCTCAGATTTCATCAAAAAGATCTTCATTTGTGTTCTGAAGATGAACGAAAATCTATCGGTTTGGAACGACATGAAGCCAGGTGAGTAATTAATGACAGAATTTTCATTTTTGGGTGAACTATCCCTTTAATGCAAACGATTTTGTTGCATGTTTGCCATCTTGTGGATGCATATTACATTGCAGGTTTGCAAACAACTGTGGTGATGTTTATAGAATTGCAACTGATTGCATATCATGGTTAATTTATTTGACTTCAAATAAAATAAAAGCTAGGCTAACTGAAATAAAATAAGATAAAAAAACTTATTTTAGTTTCTTTTTAGTTATTTAATGTCTTATGTTCATGTTTTAACTTGAAAAATAAACTAAAATGAAAACGGATTTTTTATTTATTTACATAAAGCATTTTAAAAACAAAAACAAATAAAACAAATGCAGTGCAACCAAGATGGTAGGCTGTATATAACGTACTGTATGTAAACATGTAAAGGGGTCCAAAATGCTTGTTGCCAAGTTTATCTAATTTGATGCAAAATTATATTTTTAGCATAACAAATTCAGTAAAAAGTTTAATGGAAAATGTACATACATACACTTCTAAATGTGTCTGTATTTTGCTTATCCAGTATGATTTGAGAAGCTTGGAATATATAGGCAATTTTAGAGAAATATACACATTTTAGAAATATATATATTATCCACCCATTCCCAAACCACTCATTCTTCTATAAATAGCCTATAATAATGTATGTAATTAATAAAAATACATATTTTTTTTATTCTTCTTCTTATTTCTAGGTTTAACTGAAACACAATACAACAGAGGTTCAAAGGTTTATCAATTATTTTTTATTTCATAATATAATGATTTATTATCTGATGCGGTCTTGTATAAAGTTGGTGGTGGATTGGATGTGTTCAGCAGGTCTCTGGCAGTACAGAAGTGAAATACTCCTCCTCCTCCAGTCTTCCGCCTGCTGTCTGTCATTACACACATTGACCTCCAAACATGGCCGGCGTACGAGCCCTCGGTTCCCTCTCCAGACTCACAACCAGAAGATATACCCTGTTTCCAGGTACTTCACACCTCTACAATCTTTCCTTAAATGACTTTACATCCCTATTGCATTTCGCTTTAACACTTGCGTAAATAAACTACTGTGGGGAGTCATCACCAGTCACACTTCACTGAAGTAGCTTAGCTCACCTGCTAATTAACTCAAGGTCTAGTGATCAATGTTTTGTGACTGTTTTAAGTTTCAAGCGCGTGCAGTTTACTTTATTGCGCGCGCAACGAAACGCGCTCGTCTATCAATGCTGTTTTAATTTTATTTATTTATTAGCAGTAGAGTTAACGCAGTGACATGTTGTCCCCATTCAATAAAGATTGCTAATGCTGGCCATGATCTTATAACGCTTGAAGAAAAATAATTAAGAAGTATTTGGTTTATATAATATATTTTAACGTTTTTAATAATCGCTAACATAGCTGTTGTCTCTGCAGTTGAAAACTGGTTTAATCGAGGTCAGTTTAATGATATCTGGTAGCTAATACATCTGCATGATCTATAAGGATTATTGTTAAATTATGGCCAATATGTCAGATTTGTTAACAGAGAGGCTTTGTATCAGTTCTTTATGTTTTCATCATTTGAGAGGTGTATGATATTATCGTTATGGTTGTAGTGTAGGTTAAGAGGAAACTAGGTTAAAGTTCATCTGTGGCTGTACTACTGGAGTCATGTCCTCTACAGGCCTGTCTACATTCTGCTGTGTGTAATATATCTTCACTGTCGTCCAACTTAGCCTGATATGACCCTCACTGGTCAGAGATCGTTTTATATTAGGTATTAGCCTATGACTTGAGTCCATTTCTGTGATTGTATATTTCACATTACTATTAACTTTTCTTTCCCCACCCAATAAAGGTGTCAGCAGGCGGACCTTTAAAGTTGCTGCTTGTATGATGGGTAAAATATTTTTATTTTTACATTAACTGAAAGTTCTTATACTGTGTCTGTGTGTATGTATATATATATATATATATTAGTGTGTTATGTTTTTTATGATGTCAATTATTTAATGTATTGCATGCTTTTTTATTTTCTATGTCTTTTCAATGTTTCCTCAGCTCGTACACACGTGAACTATGAGGTCAAGGGAGATGTAGCTGTGATCCGTGTGAATGATCCCAATGCAAAGGTAATGTTTGTCTCTGCAGGCACGTTAATGCATTCAAATTATATCATAATATTTCATAATGTGTATTTTGCAATGTCTAGGTCAACACACTGTCTATTCAAATGCAAAGGGAGATGACAGAAGTTATGGATGAGATTTTGGGAAACAATGCTGTCCAGGGTGTTGTTCTCATCTCATCCAAACCCGGCAGCTTCATCGCAGGGGCAGACATAAAGTCAGTATCAGAATTCGGAAACTCTTCAGTTTAGGGTCCAAATCTCATTATTAACTTGTTGCTTATTGGCATGCATATTGCTAGAATATTGGTAGTTTATTAGTACTTATAAAATACATATTAATGAATGTCATATTCCATATCCCTTAATCCACACAATACCTAAACTTAACTACCTTACTAACTATTAATAAGCAGTAATTTGGAGTTTGAGGCAAAAAGTCATAGTTATTCGTTCGTTAATAGTGAGAATTTGACCCTAAACTACAGTGTGACCCAGAATTCATAATGTGTTTATTATTGGTGGTTATGGTGATCGTTCTCAAATACAGTGCTGATATCTTACCTGTTCTTTTTCTGTACCATGTATTTAGCATGATTCAGGCCTGTAAGACTGCAGAGGAGGTCACCGGCCTTTCTCAGGAGGGCCAGAGGATGTTTGAGAAGATTGAGAAATCTCCTAAGCCCATTGTCGCTGCCATTAATGGATCGTGTCTTGGTGGAGGCTTAGAGGTACTGCGTTCATGTCACAATTTTTTCCACCCACAAGGCGAGCATAGGATTACGGTAAAATTTCTGATCTGATTTTAAAGTGCCCCTATTATACTATTTTAAAGGCTCTTTGTTTTGAAGGTCTTCTACAATAGTTTTACATACCGTATATCCAAGGTTAAAAATAAATTTGCAGCATTACTTATTCTCTCACAGTGTCTGAAACAGCTTGATAAAGGATAAAGTCTTTTTAAACCCCTCCTTTCTGCGAATTCGTACACATTCGTTTTGTTAGTTTATATAGAAAATATATCTGACTATAGATATATCTGACTATTATAAACTGTGAATGATATACTTCAATAACTTAAATTAAACAATACATTCGCCAAAATTCAACACAAAAATTTTGCATTTAGTTTTACAGAAAATACAAAGTTGATATTGTGTTTTATGTGTTTGTAGTTTGCCATTGCCTGTCAGTACAGAATAGCCACCAAGAGTAAGAAGACGGTTCTGGGCGTACCCGAGGTCATGCTCGGCCTTCTGCCTGGAGCTGGAGGAACACAGAGACTGCCCAAAATGGTCCGTAATATGCCACAGACACGTTCAATAATTATTCTTTTAATTGAATCTTCACAACTGAAGCGTGGTTGTTTTTACACCTTTGCTTTTATGTAGCTTGGTCTTCCCAGTGCTTTTGATATGATGCTAACAGGAAGGAACATCCGTCCAGATAAAGCCAAGAAAATGGGCCTGGTTGACCAGCTGGTGGATACACTTGGTAAAACACTTTCTGTGTATTGCATTTGTGTGTGTATGTTTAAAACATAGGAAAAAAAAAAATCAGGATTCTTTGATGAATATAAGTGTTCAAAAGAACAGAATTTACCGGTATTTGAAATGTATATATTTTTTTTGTTATAACAAAAGTCTTGTCACTTTTAAACAATTTATTGTACCCTTGCTGAATAAAAGTATTAATTTCTTAAAAATAAAACCAGGACCTGGACTGAAGAGTCCAGAGGAGAGGACTATTGAATACTTGGAGGAAGTGGCTGTGGAGGCTGCCAGAGGCCTTGCTAACAAGAAAATCTCACTAACCAAAGAAAAGGGCTTGATGCAGAGTGAGTATTTGCAATGGTCGAATATTAGACGGTTGTAGATTCAAAATAATTTAGGCTTTTGCAAGATTTATATTTATCATCTTAATCAGTGTTGCTTGCGTTTATATAGCATACTTTTGCTTTATTGCTTTAATTAGTTAATTTTTTTCCTTGCAGAAATTCAAGACTACATCATGAGTTATCCGTTTGTGAGACAACAGATCTACAAGACAGTTGAGAAGAAGGTCATGAAACAGACCAAGGGACTGTACCCTGCGCCACTGAAAATAATTGAGGTTTGATACTGTGCTCAGTGGAGTTATCATAACTCATAGTAGAAATCGCTTATATTGAGTTGATACCTGTTTGTTTTCTCTTTCAGAGTGTGAAGGCTGGTGTTGAACAGGGTCTGACTGCAGGTTACCTGGCTGAGGCACAGGTGCTGTGAAAATATGTAAACTGTATTATCGTACAATAAGACACAATCATGCAACTAGGGCTGCTCCCAACCGAAGAGTTTTGCAGTTGACTCGTAGTCGATCATTTAAGCCAAGTAGTCAACTAGTTGCGCATTTATGATATTAATTTATTTACTAAAATATACACTTACCGGCCACTTTATTAGGCTAGTACCGGGTTGGAACCCCTTTTGCCTTCAGAACTGCCTTAATTCTTCGTAGTGTAGATTCATCAAGGTGCTGGAAACATTCCTCAGAGATTTTGGTCCATATTGACATTATAGCATTACGCATATTTGTCGGATTCTGTACGTTTTCCGTTATCTAAACGGCCCCCAAGGCTCTTCCCATCGACTAAGGTTTGGTCGACTATTAGAACACTTTGAACACTCGATCTAATTCTGAATTATTCCACTTGAGTACACTTGGAATCTCTTGTTTTCCTCGTCAAATCCTCACTTGCATCTCTGATCTGGTGAACTTAAACTTTTTAAAAAGAAAGCATTTCGAATGATCTGCTAATATTAATTTAATAATAATATTTGGTAACTGCGAAGGATAATGTTATGCGTGTAGCATAATAATCTAATCATGCACTTTTTATTTCCATTACAGAATTTTGGCAAGTTAGCCATGACCTCTGAGAGCAAAGCACTTATTGGCCTTTACTACGGTCAGGTCGCATGCAAAAAGAATCGATTCGGAACCCCTGAAAAGGAAGTAAAGTATGTATTTTCTTTGTCTTTTACTATATGCAAGTTTATGAGGGAAATGTACAGTTACTGCAATTTATAAGCAGCAACTTAAGTGTAACATATATTTCCTGTAGAACAGTAAATAATTTTTCTTGCATATTGATTTTCTATTTTTAGAACACTTGCTGTCTTGGGAGCGGGTTTGATGGGTGCTGGCGTTGTTCAAGTGTCTGTAGATAAAGGCGCTCACATTATTCTCAAGGACACCACACTGCAGGGACTCAGTCGTGGAGAGCAGCAGGTCTATAAAGGGTGAGTATTACACGTACTGAAACTAGAGCTGCGTGACAATGATTCGGTAGCAATCAAAATAGAGTAAATCATCTTTTAAAAGTAAATTGACACTTCAAATAAAGATTGTAGTTGGTGTAGGTGGCGACAAGTGACTGTTAAAAAATATTTGTAATTGAATCATTCATTCAAGAGATTTGTTCAAAAATGCTGATTCATCTAGTTATAATACAAGTGTATTCTTTGTGAGTCACTGAATCATTCAGTCAAACAGTTTTGTTATTTTTGTTTATTCACTCAAATTAATGAAACATTTTTAAATAGACTGCAGCAATTCATATTTTGTCAGAACCTCTAGTAAAATTGTATTACATGTTGTCTATTCAGAATTGTGGGAGAATCGTGATCTCTATTTTAAACAGAAACATTGTGATTCTCAATTTATCCAGAATCATGCAGCTCTATCTCTAACGTTTACACGACACAACTTTGTATGCGTTTTGGCTGTTCATTTATACAACAATGGCGTTTTGAGGGCCTGAAAACGCAAACTTCAGAAAACGGGTTTCAAAGTGCAAGCTTTCAAAAACCAGACCGTTATCGTCTCTGTGTAAACTATAAAAATGCAAATTTGTGAAAATGGTGACGTCATTCATATGCGGATTGCATGTTCAGTTTATAGCCGCGTAGTGTTTCTTTACAAAGTGACATCGATACAGAATACAGCGTTTTTGTGGATCCGTGTGAACGGGGATCATTTTGACGACTGTTGTCATCTGTATGCAAAAAAACCCAAAGGAAAAACGTTTCCATTTTTAGTACATCATTGTCATGTGCCATTGTCAACATGCCCTGAAATAATAGATAAAAAATGACAAATAGACCAAACCGTAACCAAAGTTAAAGCTGCTTTGATGTTTTTCCTCTATTATTTATTTTTATGTATTGTATGTTTTTATCTATTTTTTTATTTTATTTTACTTTTTTATTTTAATTACGGTACTTTTTTTTTTTCAGACTAAATGACAAAACTAAGAAGAAGAACATAACATCATTCGAAAGGGACAGTTTTTTGTCCAACCTAACGGGACAGCTAGACTACAATGGCTTTAATAAAGCCGACATGGTCATTGAAGCCGTTTTTGAGGATCTGAGCATCAAGCACAAAGTCCTAAAAGAAGTCGAAGCAGTAAGTTAATGTTAAACAAGATCGAGATTTCAAACTCTCTTAAATAAATAAAAAACTTTTGATGCCGACACATTTTGTCATTGCAGGTGATTCCTCCACATTGTATATTTGCTACCAACACATCTGCTTTACCAATCAAAGATATTGCAGCTGTGAGCAAGCGACCTGATAAGGTAAGACACTTTTAATGACTTCTTGAGCAGCATGTGAGAGAGTTTGAGATCATCTCAAATGTGTTACTGTGTTTTGTTTCAGGTAATTGGAATGCACTACTTTTCTCCAGTTGACAAGATGCAGCTGCTGGAAATCATCACCACTGATAAAACCTCCAAGGACACAACAGCCTCAGCGGTGGCGGTCGGCCTGAAGCAAGGCAAAGTTATTATCGTCGTTGGGGTGAGACACTGCAAATTCTTCCATCAATCCAGAATAAACGTTTTACAGATCTACAATGGAATGGCTAATTGCAATGTTTGTCTTCAGGACGGACCAGGATTCTACACAACCAGATGTTTAGCTCCCATGTTAGCTGAGGCAGTGCGTGTATTGCAGGTTTGTGTGTTTCCCTTTGAATTATTAATTTATTCACATCTGTTGTAAATGTGTTATGTGCAAAAATCAGCTATGGTGATGTTCTTTATAGAAACACAGCTGATATACAGAACATGGTTTTATTCTCTGCATACAGGAAGGTGTAGACCCCAAGAAGCTTGACTCCCTGACTACAGGTTTTGGCTTCCCTGTGGGTGCTGCTACCCTGGCTGATGAAGTGGGCATTGATGTGGCAGCTCATGTGGCCGAAGACCTCGGCAAGGCCTTCGGCTCCAGATTTGGAGGGGGAAATATTGAGGTCTTGAAGACCATGGTGGAAAAAGGATTCAAAGGTACATTCTTTATCTTAAGCAAAAGCACACTTCAGTTTGGACGCATATGTGTACAGCCATGTTCAGTATAATTGCCATACAATATTTCTTCTCAATTCACAATTTAGGCCGGAAGTCGGGCAAGGGCTGCTACATCTACCAGCCAGGACTTAAAAGCAGAGATGTGAACCCAGAAGTTCTGGAGATTTTGGAAACATTCAAGCTGGCGCAAAATGCTGCAGTGTAAGTTGTATTTTAATTCGTAAAATGACTTCTCATCAGGACAAAAGCAGTGTTATTGTTTTGTAGTAGGATAATGCATAGTTTATCATATAGTAAACAGTATTTCTGCTCAATCATCACTGGTTCTTTCTGTCGCTCCACCCAGATCTTCAGACTCAGATATACAGTACAGGCTGGTGTCTCGTTTTGTGAATGAGGCTGTTCTGTGTCTACAAGAGGGCATCCTTGCCAATCCAGTGGAGGGTGACATTGGGGCAGTGTTCGGTCTTGGCTTTCCACCCTGCCTTGGAGGTGAGATTCTAATATCTTGATTTACTCTTTGGATTTTTTCTTTAACTTTTCCTTTAAAAACGGTCATTTTCAGATTAAAGGTGCTATACTGTATGTATTTGTTTTGACTGTACTAAAGCATAAACATACCATAATATGTTTGCAGATATTTAAGAAACATTGTAAGTTCACATATTCTATGAAAAACAATGTTACAGCCAGTTATGTCTGTTTTTGTTTTGGACCGTGTGACCCCGCCCACCGCCAATTTACCCAATTAAGTGCAACAGTGCCCGCCCCCTTTTTCAGAGGCGCTGGTTCCAAGTTTTTTTTTTTTATTAGTTTTTCCCATAGGGATTTTAAAATAGTC
Organism: Phoxinus phoxinus; assembly: GCF_949152265.1. Classification (NCBI taxonomy): domain Eukaryota; kingdom Metazoa; phylum Chordata; class Actinopteri; order Cypriniformes; family Leuciscidae; genus Phoxinus; species Phoxinus phoxinus. The sequence goes on from NC_136888.1 coordinate 28,154,896, forward strand.
TTTGTTAGAGTTATATGACATGAGCCAAGTCAGTCAGCTACAACGTAAATCCCAACATTACAAACTTTGATTTGAAGCAAAAAGTGTATGAAAATCTAACAAAAAAAACAAAGGTACAAGACTGTGAACTTAACGGCTTTAGTAAGGGAAATAACTACAATCCCATTAAGCACTGCAAACAGAATAATTGAATTAAAAATGACAAATAAATAAATATAAATCAACGTTTGTACATTTTTCGTTTTTTTTATGTATGAAAACAGTATATTTTAAGTTTATTGCAAAATATGCATATTTATACACCAGAATTTCAGTATTTTGAGAGCACATGGAGATTGACTTGATTACTTAATTCGCAGTGTGCTTCATGGGAGTGGGTGGAGCTAAAGAGCTATTTCGGAGCATGTTGCTTTTTTCGACTGGAGTAATTTTCTGCACAGCAACACAATTATTTAAAAAAATACGCTAAAATAATGTGGGCTGATGTGTACCATGGATTAACAACCGCACAGTAGGTCTGTCTCTAAATATTTATAAGTTATCGTTCAAAATCGATTTCATTATAGAGAACCCAACTGTTGCACTCTATAGTACTTCGACACCCCGGGTTGCCAGTTGGCGCAAAACGCTGCATATTGCAGTCATGGAAGCCAGCAAACGAACTTGGTCAGAGATCGTAGATTCTGCGGCGGGGAAAATGACTCTATCCAATATTTTGAATTTGGACTGCAGTACCCATTTTAACCACTAGCTGTCAATATATTACATACTGCACCTTTTAAGGTATATCAGCATTCAGTCATTTCATTATGTGAATTGTCAATGCAGGGCCCTTCAGGTTTGTGGACTGCTTTGGTGCAGACAAACTTGTGGAGAAGATGAGAAGGTTTGAGGAGGTCTATGGAAACCAGTTTACTCCCTGTCAGCTGCTGCTTGATCACGCCAAGGATCCAAGCAAGAAATTCCACAAGTGACTTCAGCCGTCATGTGCCATTACGACTTCATAGAAGTTTCAGAGATTTACGTGAAAAACAAGCGATCGATTGTGCACTTAAAGCAAGAGTTCAGAATGTCAAGGGCCTTTTTGTTTCCTTGTCAAGGAAATAACAATTTCCCCCCCGTAAGATGCTATGTACATGACTAATATTCAGGTAGACTTTGGCCAAGTGATAGCCTTCAACTAAATTAAACTATTTAGTTTTTGGGTTGTGTTTGTATATTAATGAACTCTTTAGGTGAAATTGTTTTCTAATGGTTGTGTACAAATAAAATGTACAGGCAGAGACATCAGGCATGTTCCATTACAGCCCGGGTGTCAAAAGAAAAACCCTAATGTATAGTCCAAAAGCACTTGTCTGTAAAATAATATTTCATTTCAGCGAGCTTCTGTACTTATACTCAATCTCTCTCTCTCTGGACATAGAAAGTGGCCTCAGAAAAAAAAAAAATATCATTGAATTAAATGAAATGTTTAAATCTTCTGTGATTTATGGTGTTTTTATTGACTATTGTACATCAACGTCTCACCTAACAGTTATTGTTCGTTTGTAGTTTACCCCTAGACTATGAATAAGGAACGTAACAATTGGGTCTTTCTGATGTAAGACTTATTTAGATGTTCAGAGCTGTTATGATGCGTTTCAAATAGGATCATAATATGTACGACCTACTGTACCAAAATGTGTATGAAACGTATAATCATTTTATAATGGCAAAGCTACAAGTTTGATGCAATTATATTAAAATAGGATGTATATTAAAATATACATTTTGATATTCGGTTCAATTTATAGTGACTTTAAATTAAATGTTCTCATACTGTTTTTTGTTGTAATATTCGTCTATTATTGTAGTATAATCTGTCTGTCTTTCCTACAGACTTTCCTAAATGCAATAAGCTAAATTGAGTAAAAAGGCCATTGTTATTGATGGGCTATTATTAGCTTTCTCTTATGGAGAGAAAACTGAATCTCCTACTGGGGGCGCTCAGTGGATCAATCAAATTAATTCTAAATACATAAATGAAATCTACACCCAATCTGGAAATATTCGTTAATTAAAATAAGTAATCAACTTGAAGTTGTTTATTTTGTGATAATTACCAGCTGACTGTACAATATTCCACTTATTACACTGCTACTTACCAAACAAATATAATTATTGGCCAGTGATATTTTAGTTATCTATATACTATTATCGTTTTTATTCATATTTTTATATTGTTTTTTATTTTTAGGAATTCTAGGTCAAATTATTTTATTTTGATTATTTTATTAGGCAACATTTCTAATTTTCAGATTTTAAAACTTGAATATTCATATTTTATTTCATCTATTTCAATTAACAACTAAATATTTTTTTTACTATAGTTTTAGTGAAAAGTAACAACACGTATAAAATATCGATTTTATTTGAAATGTTACATTTTTAACAATAGGCTATTACTACAATATTCATATTTATATTACCTACATTGACCTCCAATGCTGTTTTGACTCCTAAGGTGTTCATATAAAAAGAGAGAAACGAGAATTGATTTATGAAAGAAATGAGAATAGCACCTATAATCAAAATATTATACATTTTCTATATTGATTTAAATGTGTTGATTTAGTTTAATCAAGACTTTGATGTAGTAAACTGATTTAATTCATTATTCATATGTATTTCTCCTTATTTTTAATAAAATAAAATATTTAAACTGACAATCAACTGCAACTTCCGGGCCGAGAAGTATATCTTAGCTCCGCCCCCCTCGGCCTTGATCTCTCTTCCATCAGTTTAATTTCTACGGACAGAATCCTGCCACCCGGAAGTTTCCCCATTGATGATGTTGGCAATTACAGCGTTGCTGTAGAGTTGCTCGTCCATTGCATTGCGCCTCTGTCTAGCGTTCAGTGAACTGAGTGACCTAGGATGTGAGACTGTCTGAATTCCCCATTCGGCTCCTTCAACATGAAGAAGAGAAGCGCGTGAGGCGAGGCAGTGATTTCATCAGGATGCTCAGGCTGTTCGCGGCGCTGATGATTGTTGGGCTTCTGCTCGCCTGCTTCACTACCTGGCTGTTTGACAGCTATGACACCGCCTGGCACCCGAAGCGCAGTTTACACCAGTCCAAGAAGATCGCCCCACCGTTTCCCAGCGGGCAGCGGGACAATATATTTTGGTTTGTGCAGGTAAGCACTAAGCAGTGAACGAGAGAGGCCATGATAACGTGTCACACTGTCATTAGGCTGTCAATGAGCTGATCGATTGGGGGATGGCTTTTATTTTGTGCTCTGCCATAATAATGTATTCCTCGTTCAGTTAAGAGGATTATTGTGCGTAAAATTGAAGTATGAAAAGGTCGGAATATTCTAGCATGACATCGAAAGCGAATAGTAGTATTTGAATACTCAGTAAATTATTGCATAGTTATGATCAAGACTATGTTATTTGGTTTATAGATGTTACAAAAATGAAATGAACAATTATTTGTAAAGGACACATATCGCACAATTCCAGTGCAATCAATACTTTGATGTAGTATACTGATTTAATATTAATATGTAACTTTTCTATTGTTATAAGACATTTTGGGTAGGCCTACAACTTTGGTCTTAAGATTTTCCTCTAATGAAAATTTAGAGGATAATAATATCTGGTCCAAATTAGTATTTGGGATGTGCTGGAGTAGTCTTTACAGAGTGCTCAACTCTTGCATTGTCAATACAAGATCTTGACCAAAAATTGATGCACCTCTTGATGGAAAGATGGTTCTTTCATAATTTGAGCCTGATGAATCTTGACATTGTCATCCTGGAATTATTCAGTGGAATATGACCATGATGTGTCTTCCTACATTGTTGTTTAAGAAATGAAAAGCTACACACTCCATCAATTAGGGTTAGAAGAACTGTTGCCAAACACATAACATGCTAGAAACATAATAATCACTGCAATAATGATCCAATCATAGACTCTTCAAGTCCCCCTGTAGTCAATAATTACTTCCCTTAAAACTCATCTTTGATCACCAAAATGACACATTTAAAGGATTTTTCCTTGATTTTTTTGTTTGTCCGAGCAGTGTATAATTTTACATTTTATACATTCAGTATTATTGTAATAGAATTACACAATTTCAGTAAAAAACATGTTAATGCTGGGACACAACTTACGCAAAAGGCATTTTATAATATGTCATTTATTTTAGAGTAAATTTGATATATATTTCTTTAGCATAACTGTATTCCTCTGTTAACAAACGGTTAGAGCTACAATTTTAGTTTGTGTCTTTCACATACAGTGCTATGCATAAGTTTAGACACCCATGCTAAAGTTGCCTAAAAAGAGGAATAAAAAATCATCTTTTGGAAATGTATCTTAATGCCTTAATTTAAAAAATGAGGAAAACTCCAACCTTTAAGGACACCAATTTTCTTTGTGAATGAATAATGTATCGTAAAAAAATAAATGTTCTTCCTTAAAATACAGGGTGCATAAGTCTGGACACCCCTATGTTAAATTCCCATAGAGGCCGGCAGATTTTTATTTTTAAAGGCCAGTTATTTCATGGATCCAGGATACTATGCATCCTGATAAAGTTCCCCTGGCCTTTGGAATTAAAATATCCCCACATCATCACACACCCTTCACCATACCTGGAGATTGGCATGGGGTACTTTCCATAAGATCATATCTCAATGCAAATTAAACCAGCTTTTAGGCTAACTGAAATTAAACCATGTCAATCTCCAGGTATGGTGGAGGGTGTGTGATGATGTGGGGATATTTTAATTCCAGAGGCCAAGGGAACTTTATCAGGATGCAGAGTATCCTGGATTCATGAAATAACTGGCCTTTAAAAATAAAAATCTGCCTGCCTCTATGGGAATTTAACATAGGGGTGTCCAAACTTATGCACTCTGTATTTTAAGGAAGAACATTTATTTTTTTACGATACATTATTCATTCACAAAGAAAATTGGTGTCCTTAAAGGTTGGAGTTTTCCTCATTTTTTAAATTAAGGGATTAAGATAAATTTCCAAAAGATGATTTTTTATTCCTCTTTTTAGGCAACTTTAGCATGGGTGTCTAAACTTATGCATAGCACTGTATAAATCACTTGGGTGTCCTTTTGGCCCGTTGTACTTTGTCATACAAAAGAGTATAGGTCATAATTGTTTCTTCAAAGATGAGTAAGATTTGACTCTTGGAATAATAACTTTTATAAGAATAATTTAATAAAGTCAAATAGAAGGCTTAATTACTGTGTGTCCTTCACACTCCATACTCTAACTGTATTTTGACGAAACTATATTTTAAAACATTTCTTTTGAGTGTAGACTTTGTTAATGGTCACATCAATTTTTGTAATTTTTTTGTGTCATAAAATAGTATATTTATTTATATGAGAGAAAGAGAAAGAGAGAGACCATTTGGCATTTTTTATCTACTATATGTATGACATCCTGGAAACCAAAAGCATGACACTCTGATGTGTACAGTGTGGATAAAGCCCTTATGTTATAGTTTGGTAAAACATGAAACCTTCAGCTGTGTACTAACTCACACATAAGCGATGGCTCCTCTAATATGCCAGTGACACTTGTTCTATAAATAGGCAAGTTTTATGTGTGAGATTTCCAACACTCACTCTTAACTACACACAAGCCTCCATGAAACTCATTATGAAGTGATTTCCAACCCTGCTGGTCTCTCTGTGCAGGTGTCCGACATCCATATCAGTCGTTTCCACGATCCGAGGCGCATTCCTGACTTCGAGAGGTTCTGTAGTGAAACTATTGATGTGATAAAACCTGATCTTGTGCTGGCCACAGGTGAGCTAAAATATGTTGTTTATACATAGAATTAGATTTTATATTCAACATAAAACGCATAAACACGCATGTGTCTTTTACTTTGACTATTTAACAGGGGACTTAACAGATGCAAAGACTGAGAGTAAAATGGGCTCTCTTCAACATGAAGTGGAGTGGCAGGCCTACCACAACGTCCTTAAAAGATCACGAGTGCTGGAACGCACAAAATGGATTGATATTCGGGGAAACCATGGTGATTTATTTTTTATGATTTATGATTAAGTTGTGAAAATATCGATTGTTAACGAACAGGTTAACACTCCAACCTGATCTATGACCCACCAACGTAACTATTTTACAAGGCAGCGATTTTGTATGAATTTGTATGGTTCATTACACATCATACGGTTTTTAGAAGTAAAGTAAGCATGAAAGTCTACCCCTAAACACAACCCTCACTGGGGTGTGTAAGCAGATCATACAAAAAATTAAACAATTCGAATTAGCTACCAATTTGACAAAATGTAAAATACTTACGAATTGATATGAGATTGTGTTGAATACTCTGCCTGTCTGCCATAGGTCAGTAAAACTGATAGTTCTGCCCCAAAATCACAGCTGGAGCCACAGCAACAAAGGCCTTGTCCACACTAATTGTCCTCCACGATTGAAAACGCATCTTTTTCTCTCCGTTTTGGCTTTCTGTCCACACTTAGGGTCAGTTACACGACACTGATTTCAACAAAAAATGGTTAACTTATTATGCAACAACGGCATTTTGGCGGCCTGAAAACGTAAGCTTTTGAAACCGGGTTTCAAAGTGCATGTTTTTGAAAACGGTACCGTTATCGTCTCCATGTAAACTATAAAAACGCGAATTTGTGAGTACGGTGACATCATGCACATGCAAATTACGTGTTCAATATATAGGCGTGTAGTGTTTCTTAACAAACTGACATCGCCAACTACTGGCCTGGCAGCAGAATACAGCGTATGTAGTCATTTTCGCGGACCGTAAATGGCATGGCCATTTTGAGTGCGACCTGAACTGTGAGTGGTGGGATATTTTGTTAATAAAATGATCGTGCCAGAAGAAAAGCGTGATAACTTTATTATGTTTTATGCATGCACAGTAAGGTGATTTAAGTGTTTTCAGATGTTTCAGTGTGGATGTGACACTTTTGGAAAACGCTTGTGTGGATGGAGAGCATTTTGAAATGAAAACGCCTTTTTCAAACGTATCCAGATTAAAGGGATAGTTCACCCAAAAAATGTTGTCATCATTTACTCACCCTCATGTTGTTCCAAACCTATGAGTTTATGTCTTCTGTTGAACCCATTTATTATTATTTTTCTACTATGGAAGTCAATGGGTGCCATCAACTGTCTGGTTACCAACATTCTTTAAAATATCTTGTTTTGTGTTCAGCAGGACAAAGAAATTCATACAGGTTTGGAACAACTTGAGGGTTAGAAATTAATTAATTTTTTATTTTTGGGTGAACTATCCCTTTAAGATAGACGTAGCCGAATGGAGCTTACATACAGTTGCATATTTCAGTGGGATAGGAAAAATATTTTAACATTGCAAAAATGACCCACTTTATCTTTGTTTTCTGTTGTCAGTTGTGTCCAGATTTCATCGTAGACGTGTCTGAAGGTTTGGGTGGGAGATCTAAATAAAGATCAGAATTAAGTTTCCTCTTCGCACGTCACTGTTGGTCAGGGACAATAATTGTAAATCTTTGTCCCAGTGTCTGCTGGCAATAAAACAATTAAAGCAAAGACAGCTGGACACTATTATGTCGCACTAATGACTTGAAATGAAGCCCAGCTCTATTAAACAGGATATTGCCTGCTTGTTGTGACACAAGAACAAACTTCATTGGATTAATGACAACTTTGCCATCATGAGGCTGCTTATCATCTTATCATTACTCGAGTTTCCTATCTTGATTTAAAGGGATAGTTTAGCCAAAAATGAAAATTGTCATCATTCAGACAGCCTTTTTTTTTTTTTGCGTATATATATTAATATTTTGGGTTCACTTTTGTTAGTTTTTATCATTTTTTTAATATGTTTTTTTATTATCAGATATTATATTTTAGCTTTATTTCAATTATTGAAAATTATTTTTGGGGGGTTTATAGGTTTAGTTTTAATTAACAATAACAACAATGTTACTCAGCTACTCTTCAAACACATATGATATTTTATTTGTGTCTGTCATACACAAAAGGAGATATTTAGATGAATGTTCATGCTGCACTTTTCCATAAAACTGAAAAAATATATATACGATAAAATACGATAAAGAAGCCATTTGATTACTTTGCGTGAGAAACCGACTGAAATTTAAGTCATTATACTGTAAGAATTATATTTCGCCATAGTTCTACTGACATATATCTCTTTAAGCCTCTTTTTTACAACCGACCAGATGTGACACAGAAAATGCTATGCGGCACAGCAGAATCACAGCCAATCAAAATACATGTTTAATTAACAGTTAATGGTTCATCTAGTATAAGTATATAAATATTACAGTACAAAAATGGCATCAGCTTTAGTGGAGGCTAATGAACATCTCTTATGAACTCGCATAGCTCACATATAATTTTTCCCCTATTCCCATTATCCCATTTCCCCACAGGTCCTGTAACTAGTGTCACATTACGAAAGCTGCCAGACATGTAATAAGAGCTCCATTATCGGTTATTTTGTCCCCACTCTTCTTCCATTTCCAGGAAATCTTGACTAATATTCTCTTCTTGTCTCCTCAGATGCCTTTAATATTATTTCTCTGGAGAGCGTGAACAATTATTACAGGTCTGTACAAATATGACAGATGCAGAACATAATGGCTATAAAGCTACACGAAGGTTCAGATATTAAAGTCGACATAAAAAATCCCTTTACTTTTTTAATGCACGTCTATTAGTCATGTGAAATGACTCAGACCAGTTATACAAGATTTACACTGACCATTTTATTATATTCTTTCCTGAATACTTAGGAAGTACTCTGCCAATCAGAAAGTTGGATCCTTCCACTACATACACAGAACCCCCTTTGGGAACTACTCGTTTATTTGTGCCGATGCCACTCTGACCCCTGGACCCAAACGGCCATATAACTTCTATGGGATTATCAATCAAGTAGGAGATGTGTTCATTTCAGCTTTGTTTATGTAAATGTGGAGCTGCACGATTAATCGTTAAAAGTTTGCGATCTCGATTCAAACACCCATGCGATCTTATTCCTAAATGACAGCGATTCGGCTATGTCTATTAAACATTTGACAAGTACGAACAGCGAGCATCTGCCTTTGAGCCATAGAGAGCAGTTGTCATGTATTAGTATGAAACCGCTTCACAAACAGTCTTTTTAACCACACAGTATCATTATTTATGTTACGAATATTCATATTATCACAGAATTACTGGGATAAAATTTTACAGTTCTGATATAAAGACTGATGTCTATGGAAGTGATCAAAATAGAGCATCACTTTTTGAAAGTAACATGGCGCTTCAACGACTGTATCAATTACATTGTTACGCCAGTAGGTGGCGACAAGTGACTGTTAAAAATATATTAGTCATTGAATCATTCATTCAAGAGGTTCGTTCAAAAATGCGGAATCATTGAATCATTCGCACCGTTTTTTAATTAATTGATTAAACATTTTAAATAGATTGCAGTAATTAACATTAAACTCTAGTACATTACAGTATTTTGTACAGATGTCTGCTCAGAATCGTGATCTCAGGTTGAAGCAAAAAAAATCGTGATTCGCAATTTATCCAGAATCTTGCAGCTCTATGTAAACGTGATGACAACTTTCTCTTTGGACTGAAATATGAATGTTCCCCATAGACTCAGATGGACACGTTGGCGACCTTTAGAGAGGAGAGCTTGAGCAGTAACAAGTCCATCTGGTTTGGACATTATACCACATCTACTGTCATCTCCCCCTTCCCAGGAATCCGAGAGCTCATGAGGTTTGGAGAAATCTCTGTCGATCACAATCGATAACTTAGCCATTACCCCCCCCCCCCCCCCCCCCCCCACACACACACTGATATATGGCACAAATATATATATATTATGTTGCAGTATGCTTATAAATAGCAAAAACATTTGAGAGATGTATTTTTTTTAATATGTTTTGGGTATTTTTGCTTAGCCAAAAACTTTGACTAAACAGCATAAGCTTGTCAAATATGATTACAGTTTACAGTAAACGTTTTAATATATATTAAAGCTGCAGTCCATAAGCAGTTCTGTTTATTAACCGCTAGAGTGTCAAAAGTTACAGAGTGCAGCTTTAAATGTAATTTATTCCTGTGATGGTAAAGCTGAATTTTCAGCGGCCACAGTCTTGGCAGGGCATTATTGTGTACACAGTAAATGCAAGCAAATGGGTTGCAGGGTAATTGCAGCCTATAAGTCCATCATTTCAGTGCAAACACATCGCATTCTGTTAAACCTTGGAATATCATCCGTTGTGTTTTTTACAGTACAGCCGTAGCGTATTTGTGTGGGCACCTACACACACTAGGAGGCTTCATGCCAGTACTGCACAGTCGACATCAAGGAGGCACGATGGAGTTAGAGCTGGGAGACTGGATGGAGAACCGCAGGTAAGTTCACAAAGAACGAGGCCCACACTCAAGGGAATGCCACACGATGTAAATATAGCTGACTGTGTGAACAAGTACAAGAACAACAGCTGATATGTGAGGAAGATATTATGTTGTGCCCTAACTATATATATATATATATATATATATATAAAGGAGTCACATGCAGTTCTCCCTTGCTTCAGGTACAGGATATTGGCTTTCGACCATGACCTGCTTAGTTTCTCTGATTTGACGTTTGAGGACTGGCCAGCTGTGCTGATCACCAATCCCAAAGACGCACAGTACCTTCACCCAGGAGTGGAGCCTCTGGGTCGTATCCGCAGTTCCACGCACATCAGGTGTCTCTGTGTGTGTCCTCTTGAACCTTCAAGAACCTTCACCAAATGTTGATTAGAGCTGCACGATAAAATGAGAATCACAATTTTTTTGTTTCAAATAGAGATCACCATTCTCCCATGTTTAATGTTAAATGTTAAAAGGTTAGTTCACCCCAAAATTACAATTTTGTCATTAATTGCTCTCATGTTGTTTCAAACCCGTAAGTCTTTTGTTCATCTTCAGAACACAAATGAAGATATTTTTGATGAAATCTTAGAGCTTTCTGGCCCTCCATAGGCCGCTACGCAACTGCCACTTTGACTCTTCAAAAAGGTCATAAAGAGATCGTAAAAGTAATCCATATAAATCGAGCGGTTTAGTCCAATGATCGCTTTATATGATGAACAGATTGAATTTAGGCTTTTATTCACATAGAAACATTCATCAATCAATGAGGTTCATGTTAAGCAGAACATTTGAGCTTCTGTTTATGTTTGATGATCAATGTTCATATGTGAATAAAAGCCTACAGTAAATATGTTCATCATATAAAGCAATTGATTATCTTCAAAAAATTTGACCAAACCGATCAATTCATATGGATTAGTTTTACAATCTCTTTATGAACCTTTTGAAGCGTCAAAGTGTTAGTTGCGTAACTGGAAGGACTGAAATCTCTCAGATTTCATCAAAAAGATCTTCATTTCCTGAACGAAAGGCTTACAATATGGGTTTGGAACGACATGTGGGTGAGTAAATGATGACAGATTTTTCATTTTTGGGTGAACTATTCCTTTAATTGCTGCAGTTAATTTAAAATGTTTTATGAATCTGAATGAATTATTTTAAAAAATTGAAGTTTGAATGAATGATTCAATGACTCACTCTTAAAGACTTCACTTGTTTAATTTCTGGATGAATAAGCGTTTTTTAAAGCTGCAGTCCGTCGTTTTTCCTCTTTGTCGCCATCTCTGTTCGAAATCTGCAATTGCAGTTATTCGCGGAATTATTAACTGTGCGTGGGTAGTAAATCGGCATGAAACAGCGCGGATGAACACAATGTATTGAGGAGAACATGTCGCTGCCGCGTCGCTGTGGATACTGTACTGTCATCAGCAATGTCAGAGTATACTTTTTGAAAGTGTATAACCAACATTAGAATTTTCATCGGTAAATGTCATCTGAACAGTAAGTAACATTCACTTTTGTTCTGACCAAATTCGGGGGGTGGGGGGAAGCATTGCAGTTGGCTAGGCTATATCATGCTGATTAAATCTAACGATTGCTTATATCACGTCAAAACGTGAAAAATATATTTTGTTCTCAAATTATTAATGTTAACTACATCATTATTGCGTGACTACATTTAATGTGTATTAGGGCTACCTGTAGTTCAGTTTTCATTTCTGTGCAGTATAAATTCTAATTGTCATACCAACAAATTAATGTTCCTTATAACTGTTCCTCTTTGAAATAAAAAAACACACACGTATGTGTAATCAAATGCTTATTTAAAACTGTAATATAATCAAATTTTATTCACATACATTTCGAACCCCTTTTAAAACACGGAGTTCACGCCACCTTTCAAAAGCCCTGTCGATGTTTATCCTTGTTTTAGCTTGGGCTCGGTTGCAGTCTCTTTTTTTCTGTAGCCACTCTGAAGTCCGAAGTCTTTTGGGTTTTACAACTGGTGAATCTCCAGTTGTCACTGGTGATTGTCGCTTTAAACTTTAGGGATCTGCCATACCAAGTGCTAAGCTAAATCTCCACCATCATCCACACACGCTATATAGCCGACTAGCCGGGACTCATTCTCTCTGTGTACAGAAGTGACGTAATGACGCAAAGACATGCTCGAAATTCCCGCGGAAATCCACCAGTACCACTGGAATTAAAATCATTATTACAAGCTTACCGTTTTGAATCGAGGTAAGGCAAGCAGATCGTTTTGAACACTGGCTGGTTAAGTTTTTTATCAAAAATGTCTTTTTTGATATTTTTAAACACAAAAAAGTGCCGGACTGCAGCTTTAACTAATCTTGTGAATTAATGATTTAATAACAAATATGTTTTTAAACAGTCACTTGTCGCCACCTACTGGCATAACGATGTCATTGATTCAATTGCTATTTGAATCGCCAAGTTACTTTCAAGTTACTTACTTTTGAATGTTCCAGTAAGATTTGGTCAAAGGTTTATTAGACACGGGCGAATTGTTGTCATTATGAGATTGTGTATGTGTTCGAATCGAGATTACGATCTTTTAACGATTAATCGTGCAGCTCTAAACTTATGAAGCATTATTGTCTCTCATCTAAACCTCACACTGTCTTGTCCCGTCATACTAAGAATGCCACATTTTGAAGATGCACTTATTGTTGCTGAATGTGCCGTGTGTCGTGTTCTGTAGGGTCCTGGCTTTTTCTGAATCTCTGATCACAGCTGTGTATGTGAGTGTGGATGGAGTTTCACTGGGAAAAGCGGTCAGCGCTGGGGGTCCTTTATATGTGATGCTCTGGGATCCAACACTCTACGCTACTGGACTGCACACTATCAGAGTAAAAGTGGAGGTAGGTAATGATTAAGTAATCAATCCTAAGTATAAAACTTTAGGGTGTAACCATTCCCTTAAACCACACGACTTGAGGAAAGATGTGTTGTTATTTTTCTTAACAACTGGACAATCAAATTCAAAGTCTGGTTGATGATAAATTGAGCAAAAATTCCCATAGACTTTATAAGGGAGGAATATCTGGAGACAGAATATCATACAGATCGACTTAAGCAACCACTTAGAAAACAGAATAGCAACATGCTTAAAACCACACAGAAAACCTTAGCAACTGCATAGTAACACCCTGGCAACCACCCAGAACATCATAGCAACCTCAAAACAACATGCTTAAACTACTCAGAACCTTCACATAGTAACGCTCTGGTAACCACCCAAAATATCCCAAGCAACTGCATAGAAACATGGTTAAACAACTCAGAACTTTAACAATTGCATAGCAATGCCCTGGCAACCACCCAAAATATCCCAAGCAACTGCATAGCAACATGGTTAAACAACTCAGAACTTTAACAATGGCATAGCAATGCCCTGGCAACCACCCAAAATATCCCAAGCAACTGCAAAGCAATATGCTTAAACCATTCCAACCTTAGCATCCACATAGCAATGCCCTGGCAACAACCCTGAACACCCCAGCATTTGCAAAGCAACATGCTTAAACCACTTAAAACCTTAGCAACGCCATGGCAACCACCCAAAATATCCCAGCAACTGCAAAGCCATATGCTTAAACCATTCCAACCTTAGCAACCACATGGTAGTACCTGGGCAACAACCCTGAACACCCCAGCAACTGCAAAGCAACATGCTTAAATCACTTAAAACCTTAGCAACCGTATATAAATGCCCTGGCAACCAACAAGAACACCCTAGCAACCTAAAGCAACATGCTTAAACCACTCAGAACCTAAGCAACCATATAGCAACGCCCTGGCAACCAACAAGAACACCCTAGCAACTGCGAATAAAGGTTTATAATAATAATAAGCCGATACGTTCTAAAATAATGGCTGCCTTAAAAAACTCACGCTGGGGGGTCAACTAGAATGTTTAAAACTTGCGTGTGAAAGGGTTAAATGTGGAACTGCTGGTATTTTAAGAGAATGGCCCAGTGTGAGCTTTTCTCACCTCTTCTCTGTCTCCCTGTTCCAGGACTCGGCAGGTCGCTCAAAAGTGCGAGAGCAGCACTTCACCCTGGAGGAGGACCTCACCCCCAGCTTTGGCTTCATGCAGTCCTTCATCCTCCTCACAGACCATTACATACTGGTAGGAAAATGCAACAAAGTCATGGTGTGGTGCTGAAAAATGAATCCCACCATACACAAATGAGTGTTTATTTCACTCAAAGCTTTATTTTATTTTTTTGCTTTTTGTTTATTTCGATTAAAGCCTTAAACGTATCATAATTCACATTTGTTGATTAATATTAAATGTATCTCTTGTGTTCCCACAGGCACGGATTGGCTTTGTGGCAATAGTATTACTAAACCTTGGTGGACTTGTACTCTTCAGATTTATGCCTGTATCTTCAACAAGAGGTATTTCAGTTGCTTTAACGTATAACAAATCTTCTGTCCTGTCTTCATAGTGCCAAAGCAAAATTGACATTTCACACTATAAACTCTTCTAATTTATCAGGGCTGTCTTCGCAAGCGTGGATCTCCCTGCATCTTGTCAGTAAGAGCAACGTGTTCTTCTACTCTCTGCTGCTGTTCAACCTGTGTACAGCATTAGGTAAGTCATTGCCTGGCACCACTTTTACAGTTTTGCACATTGATGGAACATAATGATTTAAACTACCACTGTAGAAGGCCTGTGATCATTATTATACAGAAAGAGAGAAGTATTTTTTTCCTTTCAACCATTCAGAAGAGAATGAATTATAAATAATGGCATAATTGTTATATTATAGATAACTGCCTCTTAGTTTTATAAAAGCCTATAACTAACCCTTTACCTGATTAATTAATTTAATGAACTACAAATAAAAATAATAAAAATTGTGAAAGTGCCAATTACAACATTACATTCATGTCAACTTCTGTTTCAACAAAATATTCATATATAAAAAATGTTTTAAGAGGTTGAGCATTGTAAGCTACTACAGATATAGTTTCTTCAACATAATCTTTATTGATTTTAGAAAAAAAAAAAATACTAAAGAAAAAAAAATATCAGGTTCCATACCTTGAAAAAATGGACACTTCCTGTAACCATTGTTTAAAATTAGGGCTCAATCAAAATCAATAGAACTGTACATTTAAATTAGATAAATTCAATTAAAATCTATACTGGTCATTTTTGACCCAAAACATAACATTACTAATAAGGTGTAATTTTTTTAAGCAGTTCACAAAAATGAAAATCCTGTCATAATTTACTCATCCTTCTTTGTGTTATTCTAAATTTGTATAAATTGTAAATGGACTGCATTTATATAGCGCTTTAACAGACCCATGGTCACCATACTGCCTCACATTCACCCATTCATACACCGACGGCGGTGTATAAGTATTTAATCTGTGGAACACAACATTAAATATTGTTTTTATGAAAAAGTGTTTGTTTTTTGCCTATACAATGAAAAGTCATTGGGGTCCAAAACACCTTCAAGCCCCATTCACTTCATTGTATGGACAAAAAAAAAAAAAAACACACACACAAATGTGTATATCTTCAAAATATCTTGTGTTCCACAGAAGACAGTTAGTCACAGAGGTTTAACAGCTATGAGGATGAATACAGGAAGACAGCATTTTCATTTTGGGGCAGACTATTCTTTTAAGCAGTCAGATGGGTTTTTCAAGTGTCACTTTTGTGAATTCTGAAGAAAGCTCACTTGACACTTTAAAGGAAGTGACATGAAATGAGTAATCATGCTAAATGTAATTATGTAGCCCTACTTGGGTTTGCTAAAGAGTTCAAATTCAAGACGTGTCAGGATGAACTCAGTTGCAACATTTCTGTGAAGAAGGAACGTTGTGCTTTGTCTGCTGGTTTTTCAGGTCCATGGTTCATTGGGGAAGTCATAGATGGACACAATGGAGTCTGCTTTGCTTTTGGCGTGTTTGTGGATGGGCATTTCCTTGAAGGAAGTCTGACATATGTCGTGGGAGTCATGCAGGTAATTCAGGGTTTAGGGTTGGGAACCAAGAGAACCGGTTCTTCTCTGAAATTACCGGAACCGTCCAAAATTAGAAATAGAATAGGACTGTATAATAAATATATGGAAAAAAAAACTGCTACTTCAATGTGATGCCTGCATTTTCTATGTGTCTCTGTGAGAATGAACAGCAGTTTCATCTACTGTACATACTCAAGTTTGTTTTCAGCGTCTGCTGTCTCACTATACGAGGACATAAAAACATAAACTTATGTTTACATAAACATAACTAGCTTTTCACCATTTTATTTGATCAAATGAATGAGGCTTTGCTGTATTGTGAATACAATCACAGCTGAAGGGCATTGTTAAACACAACGCAAAGTACCTTATTGCTTTTAAAAAAAGGTTACCACAAAATACAAATATGGAAGCCTTTTTGGCAAATATGGAAGATTAATAAAAAGCCAGCTTGTCTATGAAAAAACCCCACCTTGAACTACAGTATAAAGGAATGCATAATTTAAAACCAAAGGGCAAGTTGTGTTTAACAAACTTGACAGGAAAAAAAAAATATGTACAAAATGTTATAAATATACTGTACATATACACACATAGTTGAATATATATATATATATATATATATATATATATATATTCATGTTCTATATATTTATATTCAACCAAATATATTAATATGTTGCTCTTTTTGAAGCAAAATCCTTAAAGGTGCATAGCGCAATATTCTGAGTTTTTGCAGAACTATGCCACCTCTGGCGGCAAGCGAAACTGCAGCCAGAGATGTGCACGCACTAGACAAAAGTTTTCTTTTTTTTATCTTACGTGGAGTTTGCGTTGGTGTTTGAAATGAACTACAAGCAGGTCTCCGTTACAATCCATCTTCTACGGAGAATCCCGGCGAATACACAATCCTGCCAGACATAGCTATGTGAGCGTGCCGTGAACGCGCATGACGTCACGCCTAGTCTAAAATTCCGGCCCGAATCCCTCTTATTTATTTTACTTTACAGGATTATAGAGACTATCTCAGTGATCAGAGAAGGGCTCATTCAGCCCATCAGGCAATTGTTTAAAGGGGTCATGACATGTTTTTTTTTATTTTTTTATTATGTTCCCTTAGGTGCAATTATAGTATTACTATAGTAGTTTTTTTTACAAAAAACTTTTAAAATGTAGTGATTTATGACCTTTTCCCACCCTGTTTCTCATCCTCTGATTCAAACAGTCTGTTTTGGGGGTGTTTCCCCTTTAAGAGTTCAGTGTTAACGCCCACTGTTATGATTGGCTAACGTCAGTGCCTATGCATTAATTATTAACGCCCCCAGCCAGAACATTTGCGGATTCAGCGTATTTAAAAAGTAGTTTAAAGTTTTAAATACATTACTTACAGTTTGCGTCGTCGTTGTTGAGCCCAGAATAGTCGGCACGGACTTATCTTTGAGCAACAGTTTTCTGGCAAAGCCAGCATCATTTTGGGATTTGTTCTCAAAACAGTCATCCTTCAAATGGACTGGGACGTCCGCAAAAAAATAAAGTGCATCCATTTTTCCCTGACGACTGGATCTTTCGCAGCGTATTCAAAGATGTTGTTTGTCCACAGCCAGGAACAGCACATCTGCAGCATCGTAATTTCCCTGTACACAGACCCACTCGCTGTCCGTCGACTGAACACCTGTGAGGCGCGCGGCTTAAAGGTGCCATGTGTAATTGTCTGGCAGAAAAAAATCAAGTCATACTCCACATTCCATACCAGATGGGGGCAGTATACCTCACATATCAAAATATGTGATGTAGGATATGGTATTTTATAAATCACACACTATAAATATGATAAAGAAGCAGAAACAGATAGTTGCAGTAAAATAAGATATTTTAATAAGTTGAAGAAACAATAATGATTTGTGACACACACACACTCGATTTGCGCATCGCCATCATGTGTGTATTACAGGTAACGTTATTACATTGCTTCCTGATATCACGTGCGCAAACACAAATAACCTATATTTATATATATATATATACTACAGGGCCGTTGAATGCTTGTATCTGATAACCGTGAAGCTCTTGTAATTATTACTTTACCCAACCTCTCCATGTCGAGTGATGCAGTAAACATCAGACAGCGCACGTGAACCGATCATCTCTACTATAGTAAAAAAAAACACGAACACTGTTGAAAGTTACAGGAGGCTACAAAAGACCTGTTCGCGCCACAAGTTGTTCTCCGTCCTTAGCGACCGAGTCATTGAATGTGAAACAGCGGCTGCTGTCGTCAGCGAGCAGCACTCTTCAGACAACGAGGGCGCGCGCGCGCCGCGCTGATACCTCCGTTTCAGTTTCTCGAACCCGCGCAGTGCGGCGGTCAGAACACGGAGACCATTCTGCCCCTACCTATCCGTGCGAAAGCATGGGGAGCGATCCCGGGCGTGTCAGAATGGGTGCTGAACGTTGTAAAACAGGGCTATGCGCTACAGTTCGCTCGCTGTCCCCCGCGCTTTCGAGCCCGGACCGTGACGAGCGGTCCTTTTCTTATCTGATTTGATTTGTGC
Organism: Phoxinus phoxinus; assembly: GCF_949152265.1. Lineage (NCBI taxonomy): Eukaryota > Metazoa > Chordata > Actinopteri > Cypriniformes > Leuciscidae > Phoxinus > Phoxinus phoxinus. The sequence goes on from NC_136888.1 coordinate 28,173,923, forward strand.
TTCTCTTGCCAAAGGCTTCAGCCATCCTTCCGCTCGCTTCCCTGAATTGAAATGAAGTAGTGGGCTGTACTTTCCACACGATTGACATCAGGTTCAAGTACGCCCACAAGCCGTGCGAGTTATTCGTGTATTGCAGGTTGGCTGGTGGTTATGTGCCCCGCATACCGCCTCCCATGGGCGAAACTGGTATTACGACACCTGTCGGGCCGTGGCTAGTAATGCTAATGCTAATTAAGGTTGATATCTCTGCAGCACTATAACTTGACATTTTTTTAATGACATCATTGCCCTTATTTCTTCTCATTCTTTTGATGCGTGTAGCTCATTTTTTGGATATTTTTACCTAAATTTTTACACATGGCACCTTTAAAGGGATCAAGGCAAATTTGGTTTCTCATGTCATGACCCCTTTAAGCATGTATGGGTTAGCAAACGGTATTTTTAACATGAAAAGTTGCTTAATGCACCTTTAAATTCCATCCTTCAACCCGAAAAATAGTCCCTGATAATGACAGTAAACGGCAAGAGAATGTTCCTAGATGTAATGCCTCATCTAATAGACCTCAAATAAAAATATATTTCCACACACATGCATATGCTTAAAGGGTTAGTTCACCAAAAAATGAAAATGTCATTAATTACTCATCCGAACCCGTAAGACTTTCGTTCATCTTCGGAACACAAATGAAGATATTTTTGATGAAATCAGAGAGCTTTCTGTCCCTTCATTGAAAGCTACGCAACTACCACTTTGACGCTTTAATAAGTTCATAAAGAGATCGTAAAAATAATCTTTTAAAAAGACAAGATCACTTTAAATGATGAACAGATTTGATTTAGGCTTTTATTCCCATATAAAAATTGATCAGAGAACAAAAACGGAAACTCAACCGAACCTCTTGCAGAAGCTCAAACGTCCTGCGTAACACGAGAATGAACCTCATTGGTTCTCGCACGTCAAGCGAACATGCTTGAGCTTCTGTTTACCACAAATGATGTGTGAGTTGATGAATCTTTATGTGAATGAAAGCCTAAATTCAATGTTCATCATATAAAGCGATCGTGTCTCTTCAGAAAATTTGGACTAAACCGCTCAATTCATATGGATTAGTTTTACGATCTCTTTATGAACTTTTTGAAGCGTCAAAGTGGTAGTTGCGTAACTGTCGATGGAGGGACAGAAAGCTCTCAGATTTCATCAAAAAGATCTTCAATTGTGTTTTGAAGATGAACGAAAGTCTTACAGGTTTGGAGCGCCATGAGGGCCAGTAAATGATGACAGAATTACTATAAAAATTTTGGGTAAGCTAACCCTTCAACTCTCAGCATGAGAAAACGTTTGTTTTCCTAACTCCAACCAGAAACTTTCTTACAATTCCCAACCCTAACTATACCGTGTGAGTCACAACATGCCGTCTGTCATCCACAGGTGCTTTTCTTCAATATGCCTCTCACTTATTACCTCTGCTGGAGTCTTCACCACAGGTGTCGTGGCACCAACTTCCGCTCACAAATCTGCCGGCCGGGCTGCCGCTGGAGGACTCTGGCCATGCACTTCGGCATGCTGGTCATCATGATCTGGCAAGCCTATTCTTGCTACTTCCTGCTGGAGACCTACGGGCCACTGGCCTTCTTCCTGTCTCCCGTACGTACCTGGGCCTTTCTCATGGGCCTGCTGTTGGTGTACAGAGCATGGTGGGGAACTCCTCCTCGTTTCTCCGGCGGCAGCAAGACCAACCGGCCATTGTGACGCTGACAGTTGAAGAGGGGCCTTCACCTGTATCATTGTGACCGACATTGTTTCGTGCCAAGCTCTTCCCTCCTTTCACCGCTGTCTTCACGGTCATCAAATTGCCAATCATTCCCATTACATGTTAGGATAGAGAAAATAGCCTTTAGTTAATACACAAATCCGTTGTGTCATAATTAAGGGTGTCACGATTTCGATTTTAAATCGAAATCGATCGAAATTAAGTCACAATCTCGATCATCGAATAAAAAAATGGAATCGTCGATGCTGCCACGCCCCCATGTTACGTTCGGTCGGCTTGTCAAGCGGAAAAAAACACGCGTGCTGAAATGCTGCGAGTCAACCTCCTCTGTGGGCCGCACACACCGGACGAGAAGCGCCGCGTCTTTGACAACTCGAGGTATCGCACACACCTGACGAGAAGCGGCGCGTCTTTGACAACTCGAGGTATCGCACACCGGACGAGAAGCGGCGCGTCTTTGACAACTCGAGGTATCGCACACCGGACGAGAAGCGGCGCGTCTTTGACAACTCGAGGTATCGCACACCGGACGCTCTGTGGCGCGGCAGGATTAATTTAACAAAGGTCCTGAGCCGTTGCTGGGCGCCGTAGACAGACGCCGAATGGCGCCGCCGGTGTGTGTGTGTGTGTGTGTGTGTGTGTGTGTGTGTAGTACACTCAGACAATAAAGTGTTACAATTTTAAAGACCTGGCTCTGCGTGACGCTTAGATTTATCTGTTAAACTGTTTGTTTGTTTGTTTTTTTGTGAACTTGAATGTCATCTGTGAAGAAGACTGCAGTTACAAAAGAGAAACTAGATCGCAGGTTATTTTGCTTAAGTTTTCAATTGACTGAAGATATAAGTTAGCCTATTGTTACATTATGTTCTTAATAAATGTTTTAAATTTGACAATGTAGTGTGGTACATTGCGAACAAAGGTCAGATATTATGCATACAAGTCTGGTCTAAAAATGGCATAGCAACCTGTGCTTTAAAAAAAAAAAAAGTAAAAACCGAGAATCGAATCGAACTGTGACCTTAGAATCGAAAATGTAATCGAATCGAGGATTTGGAGAATCGTGACACCCCTAGTCATAATCACACATGGATGATGGAGCCGTTTAAAACCTTTGACATAGTTTTCATAGCCAGTTTCCCACCATTGTGAACCCAAGCGGGTTGAAGTCCTAACAGATGTGTGTGGTTAAGCATACCTATTACTTTGATAATCTGCACATTATGTTCTTGTCAAATTATGTTTGTTTTTATGTGTGAGGAGCAATGAAGAAAGGAACAAGACTGCCTGATATTCTGCACGAAACTGCCAGTACACAGAGTTTTTAAAGCATATATCACACTGTAAAGAGGGGAAGATACCTCTTTCTCAATTTTCTTACACCTGTACAAAATAATATGTAACGGTTAATTTATGTGACGAAGCTGGCCATAATCGTAAATCGTTTCGGACAGAATCATACACCACTCCACCAATGAAGATAATTTCAAAAGAAGCCGAAGCATCAAGCTTTGCATGTCACCAAAGCAGCAAACAGATCGGAACCGTGAATGTGAGCATAACGGGACACTGTTCAGCCAATCAGAACTATACTAACCAGCATTATCCCCACTTATTACATGGATACTTACCAAAATACACACATTTTATTATGCTAGGAAAAACTGTACCGTCACACGAGGGACATGAAATTGCCTGGAATAATGTTAAATTGTATAGTTCAGTGGTCATTATACAAACATATTTGACATAGAATGCCAACATTGACCAGAAGTTGTCAGAATTATAGGGTTAATTCACCCAAAAATTTTAATTCTATCTATTACTTCCCTTTATATTGTTCCAAACCTGAGACCTTTGTTCATCTTCGAAACACAAATAACAAATACGTAACGCACAAGAGCAAACCTCATTGGTTCTCACTTTGAGCTTCCGTTGTCCAGATTTGATCTACGTTGATCGATGTTTATATGTGAATACCAGCCTAAATTACATCTGTTCATATAAAGCGATGGTGATTCATATGGATTTCTTTTAAAACGTCCTTTTTGAACCTTTTAAAACATGAAGGTTTTTGTGGAATGGCCTTTGAATGGAGGGACAGAAATCTTTCAGTAATCATTACAAATATCTTCATTTGTGTTTCAATGATAAACAAAAGTCTTGTGGGTTTGGAGCGACATGAGGGTGAGGAATTGATGACAGAATTTACATTTCGGAGTAAATTAACCCTTCAGAGCCGTGTAATAAGTTTTGGTATGGAACTCAAAGTAAGCCTCTTCACTGCCAAAATATAATCCACCATCTGCAGTGGAAGATCTTGATTTTTATCTACAATTCACACAAACCTATTAAACATTCATATTCCAAAAATGACTGTTCGCTCAAAAAGAAGAAACCACTATATTTATATAGATGAGCATGAATGTAGAATATTTTCGTACAATGCACAATGGTTCGTAGTCACAGTTAATAATTAATATACTAATGGCCACTTAATAATACACATCTAAACACATGCCAGACATTTTGGCCCTGCTAAAGGACACGTGCCAATGTAGTATATAGAATAAAACACTGAACAATCAAATGTGCACAATTCTGTTACATGTTTATTAGAGAAATGTTGTTAAGCAGCTCTTTTAAAGTTGGTTTTGCACAGTAGCAAAGTTGACCACACAAACAACCTAAGGACAATGGCCATTTTTGTTGTCATTGAGGTTTTTGCCCCATAATCCACTTGACAGGTGACAGAAAGAGCTGTGACGAGAGTTTCTGGTGGATTCACTGTTTTGTCAGGTCACTCAAGGTCTCTGTTCTCTCTCAGGAAAGTAAAGACTTGAACAATAGGCTGCTCTAGTTTGTCTTTCAATGACCTGAATGTTATTTTGAAAGAGTTTTGTTGCAGTTTTAAGGCACATTATAGTGAGAATGAACATTTTTAGAAGATTCCACATTTACTCAGTACATGTAAATCTAGATTTGTGGTGAACCAATAGGATTTGAATGTCTGATGATGAAAATATCTGCTTATATGTGATTTGGTTTTAATTACTGTATTGAATTTTCTTATTTTAATGTATGCATCCACATTGATATCGTAATGTATATTCCTTCCAGTTGTTCTGCACTGTTTTTATGGGCATTCTTGGTTTCTATGATCATGTGATTTTTGTAGTTTCACTGATGTTGGAAAGTACTGTTCACAAATATACAAAAAACTAATATTTTCAGTGAAAGATTAATACATATTTACTTCTTACTCAGAATTTACTTTTCAAAATTGGTCACCGCAAAACATGTCCTCATAAATAGATTCTTTATTCAGATTTACAGCTGACATGGTTGTTTTGTATTTATGTCACATTTCTACACCTCTGAATCATCTTGCATTGGAATTGATTTATCCGGCTGTATTCATGTACTGTACAACAAAGTAAAGGGGTTTCATATTGTGATTTTCATATTTTGTGGCGTCTTTTTCGTGTAAAGGCATCAAAGAGTTTGTAATCTTGATTGTCTTAAAAATATATATATTTAATACAATTAATGTACTTGTAAAAGATAAAGCTAATCAAATAGAACCATTTTCAAACTAGCCACCATCTTGATATCTGGCACATATACTGTTAAAAAGTTTGTGGTCAGTAAGAATTAAAAAAATAATAATACTTTTACTCAGCAAGGATGCATTCAATTGATCGAAAGTAACAGTAAACAGTCATCCAAAACAATCCTGAATTTTTTTTTATCACAGTTTCCACATTAATATTAAGAGGCACAACTGTTTTCCACATTCAAAATAATAAATATTTCTTGAGCACCAAATCATATTACAATTATTTGTGAAGACTGGAGTAATGATACTGAAAATTCAGCTTTGTCATCACAAAAATAAATTACATTTTAAAATATATAAAAACAGAAAATTGTAATAATATTTCACAATATTGCTGTTTTTACTGCATTTTTGATCAAATGAATGCAGCCTTGGTGAGACTGAGACATTCTGTTACATTATTTTTATGAACAAATTATATACATTTTCACTGGCAAACCTCAAGGAGTCTTTTAATCAAAAACATGTATGTTCAACTTTTGATATGTTACTGAAAACGCACATTAAAATTTGTTTAAAATGGACATTTAGCACAAGGCCAATTTTAATTTAAATTAATTTGATTTTAAACTTGTCATTTATCTAATGTCTTCATCTATAGTGACTTCCAGCCCACTTAAAGGGACATCCCCACTGAAGCAACATCAAATGTCTTTTCAATCGAGTGCCAGATTCATAACAACTACACCGCAAAACTCCCACAAGGCCTCCAGATGCAGATGTTTGTGTCAGTCTGAAATTTTGACAACTTGTTTACCTACGTTGCCTCCGGTCATCATGGAGCAGAACGCTTCTGAAAAATGCAAGCATTAATATAATACACAAGGACGGAATATGTATGCAGAGTACACTTCAACACATGAGAAATGAATGACAATAACACACACTCACCTCCCATGTTTTCTATACCAGTTACAACAGTTTCCAACACCTGTAAAATGAAAAGGAGGAATATGGTGTAAAAAAGGTTTGCTGTGTGTTTTCATGACTGTGGTAGATTTACCTTTATCTGGCTCATCTTCACCCAGTGACCGAGCTGCATAAGACCTTCTTCATGTTTCTCCAAGTAGTTCAATACAACAAATCTCTCCCTGTTAACATATAGTGTGTACAAGTTGGGAATATAAAAATGATATGGCTGTCAAAAACTAAAACAGACATTTCTGTGATTAATGTTTCTGTATAATGTGTTAAAGGGGTGGTTGATTATGATTTCACTGTTTGAGCATAAACAACACCTGCAAAGTTACAACGCTCAAAGTTCAAAGCAAAGGTAGATATTTGCATTTAAAGGTGCATAGCGCAACATTCTGAGTTTTTGCAGAACTATGCCACCTCTGGCGGCAAGCGAAACTGCAGCCAGAGATGTGCACGCTCATGGTTGGACCACACGCACACGCACACTTGCATGAGCACGAGCTGTTCATAACTGTTCATAACCAAAGGAGCATCAGCCGCAAATCTTTTGTTTACAATCATAATGTCTTCAGGGGTAATAAAGTTATAAATCCCGTGTGAGCCCTAGAGCAGACCGGAGATCTCTCCATTTGTTGAAAGCCTTCCCTATGTTTACTCTCGTCTTATTCCGACGCCTGTCTGAGTCCAATTTGGCCCTTTTGGTTTCACTAGACAAAAGTTTTCGTGGAGTTTGCGTTGGTGTTTGAAATGAACTACAAGCAGGTCTCCGTTACAATCCATCTTCTACGGAGAATCCCGGCGAATACACAATCCTGCCAGACATAGCTATGTGAGCGTGCCGTGAACGCGTATGACGTCACGCCCAGTCTAAAATTCGGCCCGAATCCCTCTTATTTATTTTACTTTACAGGATTATAGAGACAATCTCAGTGATCAGAGAAGGGCTCATTCAGCCCATCAGGCAATTGTTTAAGCATGTATGGGTTAGAAAACGGGTATTTTTTAACATGAAAAGTTGCTTAATGCACCTTTAAAGAAATCATTTTTTAAGGACTACAACAAACGGCTGGTAGGGACTACACGACATTCCTTACGGTTAGTGACATCACGAACCCTAAATTTACATAAACCCCGCTCCCGGGAATGCGATTTCTAGATTTCATGACTGAATATACTAATCAATGACTAGAAGATAACTACACATAAGCTACCTAAATTCATCAACTAACCATTCAGAAATGTCCTGTTGGATTCTACATGTTGTCACTTCTTCTTGAGTCTCTCCATCATTGTCTGACTCCGGTTTGAACATAAAAGGCTAACAGTTTTTGAAATTCTGAGTGCATGTCTGTGTGAGGTAATCGAAGCTGCTAAAGACAAGAGCTGTTGTAGCTCCGGCCCCTGTGCTGGGGAGTAGTATGAAGCTGCAGACTCGGAGCCTGCTGCATCTACAGTCCCGCATTCTCAGACCCCTCGTTTTTCGAGACAGCGCGCCGCCACCTATCAAATTGGATCGGATAAACACGCGAAGAATAGTATCGTCAATTTTATTCAATGATTTATTTTTTTAATCAAACTACTTTATAGCTCATCGATACACCAACATATGAACAGTCTATTTAATATTTGTAATGATAGTGAGTAACGAAATGTAATAAATGCTGCAGTGATTTTCACTGCCCATTCTGTGGGTTATATTCTCGATATATTTCAAAACGACAAAGTTGTCCAAAGTTCAGAAACATGTTAAGGGACACTTCAACAGAGCAGTGCAACATGAAGGTAACATTAGCAAACATCTTTTTTTTTGCTTTTTGAAAGATCATAAGACTGTGTGTGACAGTGCAATTGTATGCTGTTGTATTCCAGTGTACACCATCGATGCGGTCGCCCCTGCCGAATTTTTTTTTTTTGGTACATGCATTAAGCAGGTAACGCAAATATTTATTTGGATAACTTTAAATAAAAAGAGACAGTAATCTTGCATTCCAATGTTTTCAATGGCATTTGGATAAGGGTGTTATACGATCTTCCGGACAGCAGGAGGCGCTGTCTCGGAAAACGAGGGGTCTGAGAATGCGGGACTCTGGGTGCGGGACTGTAGATGCAGCAGGCTCCGAGTCTGCAGCTTGATAATGTTGGTGCTGGGAGTCGAAGCTCATTAGCATTTAAAGGGACAGACACAAAAACTGGGCATTTTTGCTCACCCTAAAAAAGTGACAAGTTTAACATGCTATAAAAATATGTGTGGGGTATTTTGAGCTAAAACTTCACATACACACTCTGGGAACATCAAAGACTTATTTTACATCTATGAAAAGGGCCTTATACCACCCCTTTAAAAATAACTCAACCATGGCTACGGTTAACTCAAAACTCGCGCAGCCCAATTTTTGTCCGTGCGAATGGTCTTATTGCGCTTCAACGGACAAACACATAAAATTGTCAAAATGCCCGTTTTTGTCGAGTATCTTTGTAAGCACAGTCTTAAATGAGTTACAAAAGTTTTAAAGGGACGTAAAGAGTTGGAGAAAATCAGATTTGTGTCAGATCTGAGTCATGTGCATCAGGTCTTAAAGTGACAGCAGCCTAAAATACCTGCTGTCATTAATGTTAATCAAAGGACAAAAGAACAAGAGAAAATCATTCACTGCTCTTGATTGGATCACTTTTGTAGAAATAGTCTATATTCGATACAGTGAAGACTTATTTTACATTTGATTACTTTATTAATTTTCTGTACTTTTTCTTACCTGAATATTACGGTTAGACCTACCAGAAAATCTTAAAGCAGTGTTTATTACATTTGTATCTTTATTCTATTGTATTCATTTGTGGCATCACTTGTATTTGTTCTTATTTTCTTACAGACTGTTTCCTTGTCTAATGTTTGAACTTTATATTAGTTAGGCTAATAGTTTTTGTTGTGATATAAAAATTGTAACTGAGAATTGTGAAATTTCACAGATATGTAAATTTTTGGTCTCATTATTATTATTTATAAAAATACAATAAATCACAATTAATTACAGAAATGCTTGATTAATTTTTTTTTTTTGTAATAGATTGACAGCACTAGAAAAATTCATACATCAAATTCATATAACGAAAACCAAATGTCCTACTAGTTTCTCTCTAATACCTTGTAATGTTGTTGCGACGCAAAGCATCTTGGGTATGCTCACTTAGAGGAGGTGGGTAAGGTACATCCTTATTGTACTGTGAGATTTGGCCGCACAGGATCACATGACCACCTGGATTCATCTACACAGCAGGAGAATTGCACTTTAACACAAAAACGACCCTCTGAAATTGACCCCCCAAAAAAAACAGTTGTAAGAAGGCAGCACACACTGTGAGGACTGTACCTGTGATATAACAGCATCGCTGATGGGACCGCCTACATTGTCAAAGTATACATCAATGCCTCTGGGGCACTGCTCTCTCAGCGCTGAGCTGATATCTCCATTTCTGTAGTTTATCCCTGCTGTAAAGCCCAGCTCCGTTACCAAGGTCTGGCATTTCTGGTCGGAACCGCAAATGCCCACGACTCTCTCACAACCATCCAATCTGCCAATCTTAAACAACAGAGGGGAGGATTAAAATAACATGGCAAGGACAGAGCAAAACTGATTTAAGTTAAGAAAGTATTATGCATGAAGCACTCTATATAATACCAAATGAGGTCCGTTTACATGACACCGCTTTCAACTATACACGGAAAACTTTTTATGCGTTAACGGTGTTTTGAGGGCCTGAAAATGCAAACTTGAAAATGGCTTTCAAAGTGCAAGTAAAAAATTTTTTTTCAAACGATACGTTATCGTCTCCAAAGCAAATTTGTGAAAACGGTGACATAATGCCTATTACGTGTTCAGTCTATAGGTGTGTAGTGTTACTTTACAAATTGACATTGCCAACTACTGGCCTGGCAGCAGAATACGGAGTTTTTATTTGTTTCATGGATCCTCATAACGGGGATCGTTTTGACAATGTCTGTATGCAAAAATCCTATTTCATAATAACTAAAATCTTTATGTTTTAGTGGAGAACAGGCCAGTTTCGTACATACAGTCACACGTTACCTGTCCAGCAACTGACCCACAAGCTCCAGCTGCTCCACTGATGACCATTGTCTGGTGAGTTCCTGCAGTCACATGACCCTTCTCTCTCACACCCAACAGAGCAGTGAGGCCAGGCATGCCTACCGCTCCGAGAACATACGACAGGTGTCCATCTACCATCTCTGGGTCAACCTGCAAGAACGAGTACACCACACACCATAAAGCCTCATATCCACATACATCAGAGAAGTCTATTTGATAAACATTACACCTTTTGTAAAAGGCTGCCATCCATCACATCGTAGGTTTGCCAATGCCAGTTGAAGGAGGTGACGATATTGCCCACAGATAATGCCTTGTTCTTGCTGGCCTCGACTACACCAACTCCACCTCCATCCACACACTCATCTAATCTCCATGGCAACAGGTAGTCCGCTCCAGTATCATCGTTCATGCGACAGCGCTGAATTGAGTTTGGTGTTATATTGTTTCAAAAATAAGTGAATAAGTTAATGCTTGATGATGATAATAAATTCATTCAGGCTGATATTTGTTGTGAATAGTGTATATATATATACACACAAACAAAATAGACAAGTATGTACAGGTCAGGTGTGCACACACACAGAATAGAATACAATTAACAGGGAATGGAATGAAGAGGTAGGGTTTACTTCATAAAAACTCACATAAAAGATAATAAGAAGAAAGAATGAAGTAATGAAGGAAGGTAATCTCACCATGTAAGGGTCAACTGAAAGAAAGAGTGTCCGAACTAACACTTGTCCTTCTTTCAACTCGGGGGATTTCAAAATCTCTTCTACACGGAAATTATCTGGAACCGGATGACCATTTTTTCCTGATCATACAGAGAAAACCAATGAACTGGAGACCCTTGCAGCACAGTAAGGTATCCTGATTAACGTTAGTGGATTATGTTATTGTTAATAATGTGTGAACTAAGCAAAATCATCAACATGGTTTACCTAGTCGGGAGCGCAACACAACTCTTTTTACATTTAACATTTTCCTTATTTGTTATTTTATTACTCAAGGTTTTGTACGACTTATAATGCAACTCTCAAAATCTTGCTCGCAACGACTGCATTTCTTCCTGATATAATCACATGACACCAAGGCGCTCGTTGATTGGCTGCAAGATAGTTAAAGGACTGGTCGCATGTGCTGTAATGATGGAAAATCAGACTCACGAATCGGTTCTTTCGAACAGTTCGTTTTAAAGAACCGGTTCTTTTTATGACTATATGGCCTAGTTTCACAGACAGGGTTTACACTAAGCCAGGATTAGACTTTAGTTCAATTAGGACATTTAAGTAGCTTTTTTAAACGTGCCTTAAAAACATAAGTGGTGTGCATCTTGAGAAAAAACAATGGCACTGACATATTTTAAGATATATTAGTTCAAGTTGCTTTCAGTTAAAACAGCTCAAACATGCATTTTAGTCTAGCAGTTTAAGCCTTATGAAACGGGATATGCATACTAACACACAACAACATCATAGGCTACCAATAACAAGCAGATTCATAATTTCATGTGTTCATGTTAGTTTGTTGCAGCTTTGAAAAAACATAAAGTAATTTACAACCCAACTTGAATTTACATTAAACAATAAAATACATCCCTGTTTTGACTCAAACGTTTTATGTGCATCAGTTCAACGAGTCGGAGTTGAGAATCACCTGGACCGATTCAGTCCGATTCGATTCGTAAACAAATGGTTCAGACGGTTCTGCAGGTTCAACAGAATAACAATTCTGTTTACAATTCGGAGATCGCGTGTGTTTACTTTGAGGACTAGTGCAAATCTTTAACATTCGATTCCTTATGGAATCTTCGAAGGCCTATTTTGTTACAGTAATTGTTTCAAAGCAGAGATGACATTAGATGTGGAGTTTGTTGATTGAACTCGAGCAGCCTATCGCAATATGATCGTAAATATGCCACAATTTTCCTGTATTGAAGGTACAAGAGACAAATATGACATCACTGTGCAATTTACAGCGGGTGGCGCTCTTGTTACCAACGAGGAAGTGACGCTACAGTCAAAGGCTTAAAGTTTTTTTTCCCCCTTTTTTTTCTTGAAAGCAACACGAAAAAGATCTGGATCGCTGGAGAAACGTCGCAGATGTTTTTACAGGTAATGTAATGCGCAATAAGTCATTCCAACTAGATCCAGTTCGTATGTATTTCCCCTCGTAAAACGTTGATTTGATGAGTTTCTGCAGGACGTCGAAAGAAGACCTTGCTCAGGAGCATGAATTCGATTGGGTGGTTCCATACTTTTGACAGAAACAATTAGATGCGCTTTTACAGTCATTGTAACGAGTGGCAAACCTTCTTCATTAAAAACACATTTTTTTGCACGAGCGCAGCGAGCATTGCAACTACACATGTGAGCGGCAACAGAAAGTGCTTATCGTTAGAACAGTTGTGTTGCAACAAATGTCTAACGATCTGTTTGTCTAAATGCATGCGTTTCCTTTAAATCAGTGATGGTGTCAGCAGTGCGTATGGCAGATCTGTACCTGCATTATGATGGATGGATCATGTTACTGTTGTGCAACATTTGGTGGTGTTGCAACAACTGTGTCATGTAAACTTGTGTCAGCCTCCCCCCCAAGAGCCATCGCAGCGCTTACTGACTGAGTGCAGTCGTTTTCACCTAGGACAAAATGTAATTGTTTATGTACTTGCAGTTTGAGATCAATCATGCATGCATTGTAGCTATTAAATAGGATGCAGTCACGCGCCCATCTGTACGTTACGATTAAGCACGCAGTCTGCATGCATAAGTAACTTGCATCTAATTCCAGTATTGTATGCGAATAATGTTTTACGCACCCGAATAGCATTCAAGGTATCAGATTTTTTTTATTGAGGCTGGTACACTCAGCACATGCCATACCCGGTGAATGGGTGGCCCGCATGTCTGATGGCTTTGCACTTTATTTTAAGGCACAGCAGAGAGCGAGAGAGAGAAAGAGTGTCAGTCCACAAACACTGACACGATGAGGCCTATGGGTGTCTCCTTACTCACGGCAGCACATGCTTGATCATGTCCGTGCTGCTGAACCTCTGCACGAATGCAGAAAAGCGTGATTGGAGACGAGTCCAGATTCAGAACTTTCACAACCACTGTAAAAGGCAGTCTGTCTTGCCTTGACACTCTGCTTGCTCCAACATAATCATGCTCACAATGTTCCCTTTTTATATTGATAACAATCGAATCCGTGAGAATGGATTAGGGCTGTTGTCTGTGCGAATTCTGTTGGTGTTACGTTACATTCAGTAGGGAAATTGAACTGTAACTCGGGGCTTTTTTCCTCTTAAGTTCCTTAGATTGTGATATAATATTCCCTTATTTTTCTGCTACACGTTAGTTAATAGATCCATAATTTATCCTTAAACTGTGTGAATTGGTGTCTAGTTCAAAAAGTGCTGTTAACACCCCAGTGAGTTTCGGTAGTATTAACCAGGGTGGAGGTGCACATAATATAAGTGGTATACACACACACACACACAAAAGTTTGAAAAAAATACTATTTCTAATGTTTTTGAAAGAAGTCTCTTATGCTCATCAAGCTGCATTTATTTGATCCAAAATACAGAAAGCATGATTTCTGAAGGATCATGTGACATTAAAGACAGGAGTAATGGCTGATGAAAATTCAGCTTTGCATAACAGAAATTAAATATTTATAAATATAAGTATATAAAAATATAACTTTTTTTCACAATATTAATTTTTTTTCTGTATTTTTTAATGAAATAAATGCAGGCTTGATGAGCGTAAGATACTTCTGTCAAAAACATTCAAAATAGTAAAGTTTTTCTGTATATTACTATAATAATAATGAACGCAACTTTCACGCTCAATAAACTGCATGCTCCAATTTCAGTGTTGTTGTGGATATTTTCAAGAAAGTTTTCTTTGTACGCTCTAAAAAATGCTGGGTTATTTCAACCCAATTTTGGGTCAAATATGGACAAACCCAGCCGTTGGGTTACATTTTTAACCCACCGTTTGGGTTTGTCTATATGTGACCCAAAATTGGGTTCAAAACAACCCACCATTTTTTAGAGAGGGCAAATTTTATCATTCAACTGAACTGTATACATGCATTTTAAATACATTATGTTCTTAGTTCATGCAATAAATGCACGTCCCTGAATTTATTGCGTAGCCTATTTAATTTAACAGCTCAGCTAAAGTTATGACCCATTTTAGGGGTGTTAAAATTTACAATTTAAAATCAGTCATGGCATGGGAGCTATACATTATCTTCATATTTACAGGTACTTTCCAAAATCTTGTTTTGCGGTCCTTCAGGGGGGTCCAGCCTTCTTTAGGGGGGTCAGGCGGCAGGCCCTCCCAAAGATATGTGTGCAGATATTTAACCTGCTGTCTGGTCCATCTTTTAACATGATCACAAATTAAAATGCATAAAATAGGCTAATACACTTATCCTGTATAGTTTTACAGTATATTCACCTCAGGAGGGTGGTGGTCATGGGTGATTTCCCATGTATCTCATTTCTGATTGGTTAAGCGGTTGTCTTGAGTTGCAACACACCCTAGTCACCCCAATCCAAACAACCATGCAGTTTGTTTGTTATGAAAAACATCTTAAATTTCTCTCATTTGCTGTTTTCCCACTAGTTTCAACCACGTGTGTCTGGTCTTTTGCTCATTGACCACGTCGTGACCACAGACACGATTCAGGTATGAGGATGTTTAGTACAAGCCATGTTCTGAAGAACGTTTCCCAGTGACGGAATTTCCCGCATGGCCTGTGCATTTGCTGTAACAGCGCCCCGCATGGAAGGGGAAATACCTTATATGGTAGCGGAAGTGGGTGTGGCCAACAGGACAGTAAGGGATCACAAGACTTCAGCTGAAAGAGAATGTGTTGTTCCATACTCCGTGGACGAGTGAACTAGATTGTTTTTGGGCGATTTGATTCGCATGTGCGTGCAATAAGAACGAAGTCGAGTGCAGTTGTTTTGGAAAACGCCTCGCCATTTTGTCAAAGAAGCCCTCCATTTCTCGTTGGTTTCATTTGCACAAGGATCTACCTCTTGACTTGAATATTACTGGAGTGAGGTCAGCATTGCATGACTCAATCGTGGATAAGCATGCAGTCATTTCTGTACTGTTGCATTGGACCTTGGCTTGCTGTTGTTCTTACTTAGGGCGACATGAAGCGCAGAAAATAACTATGGTAAGGATTTTTTTTAAAAATGTAATATTTAATGCTGACATGTTTAGCAAATCGAAACCATGCAATTGACAATCCTTAGTTAGCAAGTTGTTGCAGAATATTATTCGCATCCGAGCGTGCGCTACGTGTGGCTCTTACTCCCTTGTGGTAATACTGAAAGCAAAAACGAACTCACAAATTACATTCACCAGAGTTGACAACTAGGAACAGACAGCACTGGGGCTTGTCATTTACCACTTTTATTATTTTGCTGCTCAAGCATGCATCATATTGTGTATTGTTGTCTGACTTTGTTGCAGTGTGACACGGAATTAGTGACTGGATAATCCCTTTTCTGCAACAAAGGACTTCTGGTAAATAGCGCTGAGCTGGCTTCACTGGGAAGGGGGGGGTCCAGGAAGGGTACACATGTAGCCTAGTATGCAAACGCACTGTCTGTGTGTATCAAAACCTTGAGCTGTTTACCCAGACAGCTTTTTGAGGGGCCATTCGAACGCGTTGCGCCGAGCCATCAACGTTTCGCTTATAAAGCAGTGTGTTTTAATGGATGGTACGCGCACAAAATGAGAGATCTGTCATTATTTACGCACACTCGTGTTGTTCTGAACTCGTGACTTGCTTTGTGGAACACAAAATCAAATGTTATGCAGAATGACAACCTCCTCTATTCACGCGTCTTTTTTCCACAAAAAGAAAGTGAACGGGACTCTCATTCTGCATAATCTCTTTTTCCACAGAAGAATGACAGTCATACAGTTTGGAACAACACGAGGCGGAGTAAAGGATGACTGAACATTGATTAGTTATTTTTAAAAGTATATACAATTTTAAAAGGCTCCTCGAGACCCCGTCCTGTGTCTACGCCCCCTAGAATGTTGTCTAGTTAGGCAGCTCACTAGGTTTTGATCCACAACCACTCTCTCTTATGGGAATTCGCTCATGCCTCAGCACTTGAGTCTGTTCTGCATTCGTTCGCGGTTTAAATTAAGAAGTAGGTTCGATTAGGTAACCGTAGCCTACTTTAAGTTACAAGCTTATTAAACGCGTTGTCTTGTCAACTGATAAAACCTTGGCTTGTGTAACCGTGCGTCGCTGTGTCTTGTTTTGCTAATGTAATGACTTTCGTGTGCTTTCAGTGCAAGAACTGAACGCCATGCGCTGGATTTATCCAATAGATATTGCAATTCACTGAAACGTGTTAGATGATATTGACATACAATATGGTCTTATCACTTTAACTGGACGTTGGTTTGGTTTATGCAATTGTTGTTTACATCCCCGCGCGGTTAGGGGTGTTTTTCATTGCGTTGCGCCACCCTGAAAATACTGCAGCTTTAAATTAGTGCTTTGAGGACGCAGTATTGATACTATGTTGTTGTTAAGGTCCTTAACGATACTCTTTTCCTACTAGATGATTTGGCCAAAATGTAATGTAAACAAACACGACTGAATGTTACTTTTGTAACATTACTTTGTAGAATTCTCAGTGCTGTAGTTGATTTACTCAACATCAACAGTCACCATTAAATCGACAGTTCTTGTTTTTTTTTTATGGAATATTGCAGTATTTATTATAAATGATTTATCGATAAATTACTTTTTATTTATTTATTCATATGCCCTCGTAATCTTTAATAAAAATAACGTCCCCTCCTACTTGCAGTGACATCTCTCTCTTCATTGATTACGTGTTTACAGGCGTGAGGGCGGGGCAACCTGTCACTCATATGAAATCACAGCAATAGCAAACAATGATACAAAGATCCAGTCAATTAGCAATTTTAGGACTATACATTATTTAGATAATTGGTCAAAAAATAAATCGGTTGAATCTCATTCTCTTTCATAGAACTGAATAACGAATAATATATTGATATTAAATATTAATATATTTTCTGTCCAATTATAGGCTAGTGTTAAGTAAAGATGTGGTTGTTTATTTTATTGGCTTGTATATTTTTTTTTAAGTCAGTATCATTAAAATTATTGAATTTCATTAAAGTATAATATTAATACAATTATAAAAAAAGCTAATTTAAAATATGAAATGGATAATTTGTAATAAGCATTTTCAATTTTCGGCCAAGTAGCCTACATTAAAAACATTTTAAAAATTTCGGTTTCGGCCAAGAATTTTGAAATCAGTGTATCCCTAATAATAGCCTTAGCGTAGATAAGGCTGTGACAGGGCCAGCCGGTGGTGTTGGGGTAGTGGTTTTGGTTTTGTGGGTTAAATAAAATGATTGTTCAAACACTTAACTGCACAGGTAATTATTGTCAGTTTGATCATTATTCTATAGGCCTATCTATATTGATGCGCTGCCTTCATTGAAGCACAAAGAGATCGGAGATCGTGCTGCGCCCACACACAAACATACAGGAGCATAGCAGCTTCTTATCAACGTGACATTTATATTTTATGTTGCATTGCACGGAAAAGTGAAACTGAATTACCGGCTTGTGTGAAAAGCGCTATACAAATAAACTTGAGTTCCACAACTTCCCTAGTGAATACAAACTGTTTTCAAATTGAAAATAAGGATAGATGAAGTCTAAAAAACAATTAGATGTTTCTGAAGCTAATAAACGCTTGTATAGCCAGATCGCAATACAGAATAAAAAGCTGAGTTATGGCTTACTCCAAATTTATTGTATCCCTCATTCGCCAAAAATACTGTGTTGCGATATTTGCAAAAAATAACATTTAGTTACTAAACTGTTATTTCTTTTGTACACATAGATTTGTACTTAACTTGATTCCCAATATCTACATAAAATGGCAACCATCATATGTGCAAATAATAATAATTTTTTTGCATACCACCACCAGTGGTATCCTGCCACCATGGTGGTGCGGTTGTTGTCATGCTCACCGGCACAGCCCTACGTGTAGAGAACATTTGTATTGGTCATTGTAATCAAACAAAAACCCATGGGAGATGTGCACTACAGTGGTTTTACCACACAGGTAATCTGTGTTGATAAAAGCAGAGACGCTAATTTTCAACAAATAAAATTATAAGAATGAACACAATAGAGGATTCCTAATGAATATAGATCACAAAAGAGTAATGTTAAATTATCTGGTAGAGTGCTTATAATTAGTGTAGTTTATAATTTGTTTGCATACAGATATGGATCTCATTAAAAAAAAAATGTATGCAGACATTTGAGATTATTAATTGCATTATTAATTTGGTTGCTGCATATATGCATACATGTATAACAACACAAGCCCTCCATGATTTGTGAAAGGAGGGTATTTCAGGTTAATGGTGCACATTTTCATTGATTTTTTAAGTTCATATTTGGATGCTAACGTGAACTATAGAGGGAATCACTTTAAACATTCTCATTGTGAAACTAGGCTGGTACATTTTCACACTCTCTGTGGGATTACGTGTGCAACTGTACATCTCTCATCATCTTACTCACTTTCACTGCACACAATCTAGAAACAACTCACAGTTAGCATTCTTACATGTGTCCTTTTAGTTTGTTGGTTGCTAAGAAAAGTTTGCTAACTTTCTGTGCATACTGAACTCATTTATTGGCTTGAATGCAGTTTGTTCAACATAGTTTTATCATGTGCACTAAGCTGCTAATGGCACAGCTCCCCCAACCCTTAACAATTCCACCTTTCCCTTGTAAATCCTTTCTCTAGGGCCCTATTCATGAAGTTGCTGAAACGGCTATTTCAATGAACCCCCACTAAGCCCAAAGTACTGACTCTGAAGGCTAACCATAATATTTGTGACCACTTTCTTCTCAGGTTGTCTCCCGTGAATAAGCAACAAGTTAACCTAAAGGCTTCTCAACCCAGCTTGGCATCCCAAGACCTGAAAAGTTGGCAGTGAAGAATAAAAGCAAATAGACATGTTTGAGCTACACAATACTGAAACTACCATTTCTGCACAGGAGATGCTGCAGTTTTGTATTTTAAAGCTTATTTGCATTTCTACTATGTTGAGTAGGTTTGGATGACCATTGACTGCCAAAATACTGGATAAAACTAGGGTTCTTTGTCAAGGGCGATACTCTAAGACTTTTCATTAAACCAGAGAAAGCTTAGTGTGGTTTGGGGATTTGAACTCTAGTCTCCATAACCACCCACACCACCACTCCCCAGAATCTATATTCATGAAAGTCATGAGTTTGCAACCCCAACCGAAACCAAACGCAAAGAGAACGGGCAAACGCATCACTTTCTTCAACGATCAGGGTGTGGCAATGAAAGAGGCCTCTCAGCATACAGAGGCCTACTATGGCATTGGGGTCCCTCCCTCAGGGCCAGGCCATAATGACAGTGGAGGTGTGGAAGGCTCGAATGCAGAAGCACCACATATGTACCTCAATTCTGTCATTTTCAGCCCAGAGAAGGGTGATCAAAGTCGTGGGCACTATCAACAGACGGTGCCCATGAAGTGGTCACATCATGACCCGCCTTTGCAGCCCCAACAGCGACCTCACAGTTGGTCACAGGGTATGTCAGCATGGTCCCAGAACTATGCCCCTTACCTGGGGGCTCAGACTGTATTTGCAAAGCAGATGCATGAGGGCATGTCAGTACAACAGCAGCAGCAGCAGCCCGAGCCATCGACTATTAGGGCAAGTGAAAAACAAGGGCCTAACATAAGTGGAGAGACCTTCAGGGACACGACCAAACCTGGCCGGGGCATGGACTGGGAACAGCAGCAAGCTTTTCAGCAGACACAAAAGCCTGGAATGTTAAATCCACAGCAGCACGGACAGTCCACCACTGGAAATTCTGTGCTGCAACCCTTTCAGTTAGCTTTTGGACAGCCCAAGCAGAACTTGGTAGCAGGTTACTATCAGGTTGTTCAGGGCAATCGGACCTTGCCAAATTTGAATTACAGTACACAGACGAATTCTCAGCATCATCTTCAGCAACTACAGGAGCAGGAGCAACAGCAAAAGCTGCAGATGCAGCGACAGATGATGCACCAACAACGGCAGCAACATCTGGAACAGCAGATACGACAGCAGGCGCAACAGCAACAGGTACTTCAGCATCAAAAACAGTCACGGCAAATATCGCAATCACAGTTACAGCAACAAGCACAGCAACTAAATAAGACTCAGCAACAGCAACCACAACAGCATATGCAACAGATTCAACTGCAACTTGACTTGGCGCAGCTGCAAAAAATATCTGAGCAACCTCATCAAAACCAACATGTATTGGAAAATTACTCCGATGGACAGCAGCCACGTGCCCCTTCACTTGATCAGCATCCCCCGTCATTACCAGGACAGTCCCAAGAGAGCACTAATCCCCCTTCAACACAGACTAAGGACTCTGTTCCTCAGCCTCCTGCAACTGTTCCCCAGCAATCCAATGAGACCCAACAGCCTGGGCCCCGTAGATCACGTCGGCTTTCAAAAGAGGGTGGAGGCCCCGCCTCAGATAACCCATTTGCCATGCCGACTGATCTTCATCCCCAAGGCTCTCAGAACGGGGCTTCTGAGACCATTGGGCCTCCAGGGCCTCCAGGGCAAGACCTCCGGGCCGCTCCGACAGGTGTAATTCAGAGCACACGGCGTAAGAGGAGGGTGTCGCAAGAGGTCAACCTGGAAACCTTGGCTCAGAAGGCTTCGGAAAGGGAATCTCTTCCCTCGCGGAATGTCAAGGTAAGACAACTGACTGTTTTTCAGTCAAGTATAAAGGAGAAATTAAAATAACTTTCGAGCAAGCAATTGAGTTTTTGACAATTCATTGTTAAATAGTCAGGATGAAAGGTTGGTCTGTGACTTAGGGTGTGTTCACACTTGTTTGGTTTGCTTGGTTCGTTTGGTCCGGATAAAAAAAAACCCATTTAGTCCTGGTCCAATTAGTGTTCAGATTGTAATTTTTTTTTATCACTGATCCAAAAAATACCGAACCTAAAGGCATAGGGATATGTTCACAACCTGATTGGTTGGCTTTAATGACGTATTGCCTATTTTGAGACAGAACTTACCGAACATCCAAAACAATGTTCTGTGCTAGGATAAATGCGCTCTTTGTATATGCGTAGCCTGCATTTTGACCATCTGATGTGTAAAGGAGTCAAAACAGTGGCAGGAATCCCTCCGTCACACACACAAATGATCTGCTGCAAGAAGACGCGGTTCTAATGCCTGTACTGAACTGTGGTGGGCAAACGTGCAACTATGACGAGAAAAAAATCTTCCTGGTTTTGGTTTGTTTACATATGGTGGTCCGTGTTGTGTTCATATTTCATACGAACCGCACCAGAGTTAGTTGCAAGCGGATCGAGACCCATCTTTTCAGCGGTCTCAGTCCGCTAGTTTGGTGTGCAGCGCACTAGGGTTCGGATGGCAGCGTTCACACGTTCAAATTAACTGCACTAACAGAGCAATCGCACCAGAGTACGTTTTAATCGAACTAAACATGCCAAGTGTGAACACTCCCTTAATCACAAATTACCCTTAGCCGAGGTGGGAAGTTGTCATTATCTGCTTAACATTGTACAGTGAGAATGCACTACCGGTTTCAAATGCGTACAAGTTCTACAGGTTTCTCAGTTGATACAGGAGTGTAAAATTTGTAAAGGACAGACACTGACTGTCGTCATCAGGTCACAGGATCCATTGAACCAAACAATAGCTTTTCCACACGTCTGCAACCACTATCTCCTGACTGACTTCTCATACAAATACCAGCAAGTGCACCCCACCCTCAGCCCACTTGCCCTCCTGTACATTGATGTACATTTATAGAGCTGTATTTCCTTTTGTCGAAATCCAAAAGCACAGCTCTGTCCATAACTAATTTTAAATTTGTTGTGTCATTGAGTTAATACTTGCTTTGGAATGGAAGATTATAAAGAGATTTCATCCTATTGCATCTATGGACTAGTGTTAATTGCTTGGTTTGTTCATTTTATTGCGCACAGAGAATTAGCGCAATTAGCAATCAAGTTAAACGAGGGGATCTAAGTGTTTCTGGGCCACACTATTTAGTTCAGTCTGCTTTTCCTCGTTACGTATACTTCCTTTTAAAAGGACAGCAGCACTCCCTTAAGACATCCAGCCGGGGATAACAAAGAAAGGGTGTGTGTACATATACTGTCGATCTGTGGGGCAGATAATGCACAGAACACAAAGTGCAGTCCAGTAAAGAGGCTACAAATCTCATGTCAGCTGAATCCAGCTCCTCGAAAGGAGTAGGTGCATTAGTCAGTGAGGTTTTTTTTGTCTCCTGGTGACGACGGGTGTCAGTTAAACCTTCCCTACTCCAAACACAGGCTGAATAAAAGCTCTTGCTCAAGGGTGAGTGAGCTGCAAGGGCTTCATGTACTAAGCTGAATACCTCAGTGGTGCCAGCAAGGCCAGAGTTTAGATAAGACAGGCCCACATCCTCAGGGATTTCTAGATTTTCACGCAACTTCCTGTTAGTTACACTACTAGTGACGCATATTTCATTTTTACACAACATGCCAATGAAGTTTAAGCAGTTTTCTTTTTCTTGAATTACTTACTTAAAGTTAGCAATGAGGAAAAAACAGGAATTGCTCCTCCCACATTGCTTTTTTTTCTGACTTGAACATCGTGTTTTTGGGGTTTTGAAATTGCCAGGCATTGTGAAATTGCTAAGAGTGACTTTTTTTTTTTTGTATGGTTCTTTTTAAGTTCCTGTTTTGTGTAGAAGTATGGATGCAGTTCAATAAACTTAACATAGAAGGAACCCCTTCTGTAATCGTTAACTTACCTACTGGAGAGTGTCTGGTTATATTGAACCTGAGGTTTTCTCCTGTGGTGGGTATGCCAATATGTTATTCACTTGTGACACCGATCTATAGTATACATCCACGTGCAATCTGTTGCTGGTCTGCAGGGCAAGATGTTTTATCCTGGCGCAGAAATGAGGTCACAGTTGATTCATTAAAGTTGTTTTTGAAACGGTTAACCTCATTTCCTGTGCTAATATATCTTATCAGCTTTTAAGCACTCTCTCATTTCACATGCAAATCATTTGTACCTACAGAGCAGAGGAAGGATGCACTCTGCTGAGATTTAGGTATTTTGTTTAACCATTTATTTGTCTGTGTTAATCGTGTGTTGACAGCAAGAGCCACACAGGCCCTGGAGCCCCCCTGTTGCCCCGACAGGTCCAGGTCGAGGGGCAGCTGAAGTGGAGCAGATGAGTGCCAAGCGGCCCAGAGATGACAGCCTCATGCCATTGGTCATTCCAGTATCTGTGCCAGTGAGGCAGACTGATTCCTCATCCCCGGATCACGAGCAGGCTTCCCTTTCAGCTAGTTGGCCATCGCGGACTTTGGGCACCCATGACATGAGCTACTCCGACTACAAAACCTCTGTGATTGTTACACGACGACGTTCACTGCGGAACTCTCTGTCTGAAAGCTCAGGCCAGGTGAGTTCACAAACTGACCTAATTTATCAAATCATCAATGGCACCTTTCTATGCCCATGATGATCTCTCTTTTCTCCCTCTGATCTATTCCATTCCCCTCTGTTAAACCCTGGATTAAAACGCCCCATTAATCCACAAATTCCTCCCGACCCCCCTGTCCATTCTCTTCACCCTAATCCAACCTTCCCCCACCCCATTTCACTACCAGATTTATGATTTCTGACAAGACTCACCAAGATCACCCAGATTGCATATGGTGTATGTATTTTTTTCCACACTATCCAGCTTACCAGCATCTAATTTCTTCTACAGAATGGTGGAACAGAGAGTGGAAGTGAAGCTGACGCCAAATCAGCCAAAGCCAAACGACGGCCTCGGCCAGAACCGCTCTTTATTCCCCCACCCAAACTTGGCACTTTCATCGCTCCACCCATCTACTCCAGCATCACACCTTACCAGAGTCACTTACGTTCACCTGTCCGATTGCCTGAAAACCCCCTCAACATGCCGCCTTACACTCCCCCGCCCATCCTCAGCCCGGTTCGAGAGGGTTCGGGTCTTTACTTTTCCACCTTCCTGTCGGCCGCTGCTGCAGCAGCAGCAGCAAATAATCAAGGGCTGCCTCCACCTGCCACTCCCAAATCTGCCACCCGCAGCCTCCTGCGCTCCAGTGAGTTCCCTTTACTGTCTCTGCAAAGCACACATATCAAATTTGTTAAGTACTACTTTAAATTAGTTCAGGTAGTCAGTTTAGAATTTAATGATTTTAAGTTGACTACCAAATGCAACCTAAAATTAGGTTCTGTTCCAAACCCTAGTAGGCTGCCTAGATGCTAACCTTCTAATGCAGTGTTCTAACTGTATTACAATCTTATAAGGGACTGGGCAGATTTCTAAACAGTCACTCATGTGCATCACACAAATAGCACGGCCCAGGCGAGGCACTTGACTGACTAACTTGATGAACAGTTGCTTCCAGTGGGATTAGCATATGTTGCTAAGATAACTAGGGCTGCATAACGATTAATTGCGCAGCTAATCGTTTGCAGAATAAAAGTTTTTGTTTACATATATGTGTGTGTACTGTGTATAATAATTATGTATATATAAATACACAAACATGCATGTATAATTTTAAGAAAAAAATCTATATATTAAGTATTTATAATTATATATAATATAAATTATATTTAAATATAAAAATTTATATAAACATGTAAATATTTTTTAAATATATACATGCATGTGTGTGTATTTATAAATACATAATTATTTTACACAGCACACACACATATATGGTTTAAACAAAAACTTTTATTCTGCAAACGATTAGTTGCGATTAATCGTTATGCAGCCCTAAAGATAACAACTTGATATTCTAATAACTCCCCAAAATAGTACATTTGTCATTTAGCTGGAAAAATGATTATATATTTTTTATCTGATTAGGCAACCCCAGAATGCATTAGACATGCTGTGCTGCCTTATAATTAGATACTCAAAATATTGAGCAAAATGAGGCATCTTAAAATGAGCTGCTTACTGTTTGTAAAAACTTAAAACGCTGTCTAATAGGCACCTCATTGGGTTCTGGAACAGACTTAGTATATGTTACAACAAGCTAGGATATGTGCAGTTAGACATAATTGTCATGCATATCATGATTTGGAGGACATATAATAAGAAACAGTGTTTACTTTGAGTCTAAGCACAGTCTTTTTGTTTGTATATGTTCAGACAGCAGTGATATAACCCCTCCAGTTCTCTCTGCTATGAGTGAGGCTACACCTGTCAGCATTGAGCCGTAAGTACACACGCTATTCAAATAACACCCCCACACATTGCGCTTCATAAGTTTCCTTAATTAGCCTACGCTTCTAGCCATATCATAATAACTTTCTTCACTTTATTAACCTTGACTTTTTTTTTATTGTAATTTTGCTACTTTTATACTAGATTCCATTCAGCTGACTGAAAGTCAGTGGTCTGATTAGCTGGCTGTTTCCTCTTACTGTTCGGATGGCAGTTATTACTCAAAATAGTAGCCCAGAAATGACTTTCATTTATTTTCTACAGAGCTGCAGCTTGACAGCATAAAAGCACAACTCAAGCCTGCTTTTGCATTTATGCTGCTGCTTTGCTTACACACTGCTAATGCATGTGGTGTAAACGGGCCTTACAGTGCAGATATATTGGCATTACATTATTGTAAGTGGTAATCTGTAGTCTGCAGATGCAAAATTAATGGTTACAGTGGAGCTGGATGGGGAACTGTTATGTCATGCGCAAGTCTCTCTGTCAGTGTGTTAAAGGGAAATGACATCTGAATGGGTTTCTTGGATCATACATGGGAAATTTCAGAGCTCTCTTTTTAAGAACAGAGTAGGAGGGGGATGGTAGCTGAGCAGATAGAATTATGGGATATCATCTCTGACTGGTACCAGCTGGTTTATCTAATGGTCAGAACAGTGTTCGGTTGAAATTCTTTCTCTCTTACACGACGCACACACAGACACAAACTCTCTGTGAATGGCTGCAGATCTCTTCATTTTGGTGTTGGCCAATGCACCACGAAAGCACATCCTGGAACAAAATAATAAAGCACAATCTGTCTTGCCTTATCCCCAGACCTTGGCAGTCAGATACTAGAACATTTGGCTTTGGAAACCATGGGGTGTTAATTTTATGCAAATACCCATGGTCAGAGTCTACTCTCATGAATGCTTGATTTAGAGAAAAAAAAAAAAAAAAGAGCTGACAATGAGAAGCAATAAATTAATTCAAACAGCAGTCTGAAAATCTTTGATAGTCTCTGAAGGATTCAGATTCAGTTTGTCACTAGTGGCACAGACTCATTTAGAAACAACACAAACTACCTGTGGAATGAACTGGAGTGGAATGCAATTTTGTTTTCAGGAATTTCTCATTTTATAGAAGTCGTGCCTCACGTTTAGCTTCCAACAGCTTCCAATCCCTGGCAACAAAAGCTTTTGGAGATCTGTCTTTTTAGTTTCTTACATTCTCTAATCATGCTTTGCTCAAACGTCATGTTTATTGTTCTATTCCTCTCATGCGTTTGGACCCCATTATTTTTAACAAATCATATTAATTTAGTTTGGTTTGCTACAGCAGCCTGTTTATATTCACTCTCTCTTTTTCAGTCGGATAAACATTGGATTGCGGTATCAGGCGGAGGTCCCAGAGCTGAGAGAGCGCTCGGCAGCGCAGCACGACCTACACAAGGCTGAACTGGTGTGGGCGCCACTGCCTGACCTGGAGGCCAATACTCAGCAGCAGCAAAGAGGTTTACAACTTACACAATACCACATTAATTTCTCTTATTTATTTATCTCTTATTATCATTTAATCAATTCAATTAATAAAAGGAAGTTGCATGATTTTTTTTGCCTTATATATTTATAACTAAATCTGGATG
This sequence comes from Phoxinus phoxinus, assembly GCF_949152265.1. Taxonomy (NCBI): domain Eukaryota; kingdom Metazoa; phylum Chordata; class Actinopteri; order Cypriniformes; family Leuciscidae; genus Phoxinus; species Phoxinus phoxinus. The sequence continues at coordinate 28,201,374 of NC_136888.1, forward strand.
ACTGTATATTTAAGTCTGTCTTTTCCTGGACATTCTGTGTGTCCCAGCAGTGGATGACCTCATGCACCTGGCGTGCTCGAGTGCGCTGTACGGAGGAGGGACCAATCAGGAACTGGCTTTGCACTGCTTGTATGAATGCAAGGGTGAAATCATGGTGAGTTATCATATAGTGCAGTAGCACATTGGAATAGCTTAATTGCACTTCCTCCTGTATTGTGTACCAATCAAACCTGTTTATACTTGGCTGCTTCTCAAATTGCTGATTATTCAGATCAATGGGTTTGTCACATGAGTGGAAGATTAAATTGTGTGGAATTATTTTTTGGAATGAATTATGTATTACAAAGCCTGAAAAGACAACGTGTTTTTATGTGACTAATGCGTGCAAACACATTACATGCACATGGAAAGTGAATGTAAATGACATGGTCTGCATTGTTTCCTTGAACAGCGTTTTACTTGTGGCCATTCACACACAGACATGCATGTGACAAAGCTATACATTTAAAGTCTAAATTTCCTTTCCAGCTAAGATCTGAACAATCCCAAATGAAAGTTGAATATACATTTCAGTAAAAATTCATTGTACGTTTTGGTAACTCTTCACAATAAAGTTCCATTTGTTAACATTGGGTATAACCCCATTAGGTCTCACGGAATAATAATGAATGACAAAAATATCTATAAATATACAATTGTTCACTCACTGTTAATCAGTGTTACAAAGTCTGCGGTTTTCTCGTGGAATTGGACTACCTTTCCACTGTTGCCTCAGGTTTTTTTATTTGTAGCAACCGCCAACCCTAAAAGCGCATCTACTACAATCTTAAGGCCTGTTCACACCAAGGAAAATCACTATAATGATAAAGATCTAGTTCTTAAAATCATATAAATGTCCACACCACAACTATAATGATAACGGCACAGAGGAACAATAACGTTGGAGTCACTTTCAGAATAATTTTTTCCAGTTGATGAATGATAAAAACATTGACAGCCAATCAGAATCCATCCTGCTTTAAAGAGCACGAGCATTTAAAGCTGGAGACGACGAAACTGCAGCACGTTCTTAAAACGTTTTTTTTCAGCTGGTGTAGATGCTAATGTAGTTGTAAATGTAGTTCTTTATAGTTAGTTATCTTTTATCTTTTCGCTGCACTTGAGAATCAACAAGCGACAAATAAACTGTACTTATTTACAATTCCTGTGCATTGTGAAATGCATCTTTTCATGCGATATGATAATTGAATTACATTTAATATTGATATATACAATTAATTGTGAATAATTTGATTGCTTAAATAGCATATTGTGTAAACAAATCTATTTGTTTAATAGCCCTAGCTTATTCATTTCTGACAGCTGATTGGCAGTCGAGGCGAAACCAATGCAACTGCATTCTGCTAATTGATGACCCGTGTTATATGAAAACACAAACAGTGCGTGTGCTTTGATCATTCTTTTCAACGTTCGCTCAGTTGAGCCAGCAGCTGCAACAACACAACAGCCAGCCGCTTTCTGCTGAGCTGTCACACTGCCGCCATAGCAACCACCTGTCAATCACAGGCTTGTGTCCAGAACGACACGCTGAAGATGACTGAATTATGTGCGTTGCATTTCTAAACCAAATTTTAGTCATGCATTTGTTACAATGCAAAATAACATGCTGTTTGTTGCTCTGTGGTTTGTCACATGTGAACAACTACTGCAGAAAATGAAAGTAAGCTCGACTCTCTGAGCGGTGTCTGTAAGGTTTTTGCTGTTTACTGAGTTTCAGTGATAAGCGAGATGTACTGAAAATGGTTCGATGCCATTGCTTTAAATAGTTTTATCTTGTTGCAACATCTCTGGTTTTGTAATGCCAAGGTACTAGACCTCAGTTGTTTGTTGCTTTGTGTTTCGTGCAAATGGGTAATTTGTATTGTCCCACTTGCAAACATGGTTTCGACGTAGATATTTTGACAGATGAATAGTTACATAAGACAGTAGTGGGCTTCAGCAAAACAATTTTTTACTCCAAACGGTTTGTCCTGCAATGCAATGATCTGTCATGTTAAAGTTTATTATGGGTTGTTAATGCGAAACTCAGAAGTTGACATCACCCTGGCTCCCGCCAATATGATTTTTCATTATTGCATCTCTATTAGAAATCTACAAGTTAAAATGTTTAAGTTGGAATGGTTTTAAAAGCATGAGTTTAAACAACAAATCTCTGAAACCCGACTAGATGCATTTCCCTGCTTGGTGTGATGACATTTAGGCCTGGTTTCAATTAGGACATTTAAGTAGCTTTTATAAACATGGATTAGAAAACTAAATAATTACTAGTGTGCATCTTGAGACAAAACAATGGCAACTGGCATTATTTTAATATATTAAAAAGTTAAAACCGCTCAATAATGCATTTTAGTCTGGGGCTAGGCTTAAGCTGGGGTTTAATGTCTCTGACAACCTCAGGACAACCAAATGCCATATAGATACATTTTACCATGGTAGTGAGATGCTATATGTGTGCGTGGTTTTACCTGTGATTATCATGATCTAAATGTAGGATACTATGGATGACCAATGCTTAATTTTTAAGAAAAGTAGAGTGCTAACTGAAATAGAATATGTTAATTTCACTCTATGAGGTTGTTTAAAAATAATAGATGTTACTGTTTTTTGTTAATGAACATAAATTTACATCTGCATCCCAACTCAAGCTTCATTCTGTCAAATGTGCATTTCTAAGAGAAAAACGTAATATTATTAATATTGCAGCCTGCACTGCAAACTGTGCCGAAGGTACGCGTCATCAAAGTCAAACTATCTCCCGTTAGAACATGCAGAAACTTAAGAAATTCATTTTTATATTAAGATATTTTTTTTGCTAAAGAAAAAACACTGGAAAAGGATTTTGCTTAAGTTAACTCATGCATATTTTGATGTAGAAAAAAAGATTTGATTATAAATGTTTTGAATATTCTACCTCAGATTTGAGAAATGGTCAAAAATCTGTATTGCTTGTCACTTGCCTTGTTCTCCGTACAACTCTCTGTACACGTACAATAAAAGTGTCAAAAAGGCCGTAAATAAGAAAAAAAGCGCACGCTAGTGCTCATTGACCCAGAAAAAGATAGTGTCCTCGATTTATCGCACCCTGAGAAACTGTATGGAGGAACGATGCAGAGAGAACAAAAGGGATCATCCAGCGACTTGCACAGCTGGGATAAACGCCTGCAGCAAAAAGCCTTTTACACATGTTGTTAGGGATATAGCGATGGTCTAGCAGAACGGCATCTCTCCTGCACTCATTAATCTGTTCATATCAACTCTGGGACATAACATGCCCTGTGACTCTCCCACTTGTGACCCTGTCTCTATATCACACCGCAGCCAGTTTTGTTTCCTCAAGCATGCTAATTTTACTTTCTTTTTCATTTTCATAGGGGGCCCTCGCTTGCCTGTTGTTAAAAAAACCCATCTTTCCCAAAGCGCACCCCTTGGCTGACTACCACTACTCTGGTAAGTCCCTCTCACCGACAAACACACTTTCCTTTTCTTTCACTTTTTTTTTTTTGCCAGGGTGACGTGAGTTAATCCGTATGGCATGCGGTCCCGGTACCCCGTCACCCCCTGCGCTGGCATTCCAAAGCATGCTCCCTGTCTCCGTTATAAACAAAAGCAGCTGAGGAGGGGAGGGGTTCGACTGAGAGATGGGTTGACAGAGTGGGTTGCTGGGTAGAGTATGGGAGTGGGTGAGAGGAAAGGAGGGGGAGTGTGTCTGTGGCATGTTGTTAAATCCTGGGAGAAGACAGCGGCATCATTGTTTGTCTGGACATGTGTGTGCTGGCTGTTTGCCCTCGCTCTGTCCTTTGTGCGTGAATGTATTTGTGTTAGCGGGTGGGGGTGGTCTAGAAGCAGCTACATGGTATCTGATTGTGTGGACCGTTTGTCTGTCCCACACAGGCTCTGATTGCTGGACGCCAGAGGAACGACGGATCTTCAACAAAGGCATCGCTGCCTACAAGAAGGACTTCTTCATGGTTCAGAAAATGGTATGTACAGGTTTGAACAAACCCCTAACAATAAGTATCAATCACCCACACAAATCATATAATGCAGCTTGAGGATGTGTGCTATTACTTTCCCAAAAAGTCTCTGTGTTGAAGGTGAGACATATATAGGGACATATTTATTATAGAGACTTGACTATAGCTAGTAAGTAACCATCTAGCTGCCACCCAGATCATCTTAGCAACACACTAACATCCTAGTAACACTAGTAACACTAGCAACTATCTAGAACATTCAATCAACCACATATTAACAGATTAAAAGCACTTAAAACATTCTACCGCCATCCTAATAGTGTTGCATAATATACTGGTACTAGAAAGGTATCGTGATACCCTGCTATTAAAAAACGGTACGGTTCCACATCTGATCAGAACCAGTACTTAAAGAATGACAGCATTCTAATAAGAGCCGTGTTTCATAATTTGTATCAATGTGTGACAGCGGCACGTGTGCAGAGCTCTCCTTCCACTCCCTGCAGGGACACAAATATTTCCACACTGCACATGAGAAAATAAAGCGTCGGACGTGTTTAATGTTTAAAAGAGTTTATAAGATCAATAAGCTTTGAACAAGAGCTCATAGGCGCTACTTACGCTGCCAGGAGTGCGCGCAGAAAGACGCCTAGTCAGCATGAGATCGCGAATGCAGTTCTCTTTTACAGATTATTGCTTTTTAATGGTCAAAAATGTCAAAATACACGTCCTGGCGAGTATTTACGCAAACACAGTCGGGTAAGTGTTAAGTGAATGTAAACAGTTAAAGAAATCATGTGTGTTCCAATGTATTGGATGTGTGTCAGGTCTTTAAGTGACAGCAGCCTAATAAACCTGCCGCTGTTAATGTTCATCAACGAAAAAAGTAAAGAGAAAATCACACACTGCTTGACTGAATAACTTAAATCTATTTATTAAGAATCAGTATTAAGGTAAATCATAGTGAAGTTTTTTTTTTTTTTTTTGACATTTATTTAATTTCTTAATGCTACTGTTAAACAGACCTACTGTACCCTACCTGAACATTTTAAAGCACTGTTTATTTCATTTTCTTTCTTATATTGTATTGTAATTTACATCTTTGTTTATTTTAAAGATAAAATCATTTAAAATATATTTTAAGATAAAATAAAATTACTATATTGTGATATAAAATTCACAATATAGTATATGAAAAAAATATTAAATATTAAATGACTCGTATCATAAAATAATATTTTGGTCATATCACCGTCCCGAGACCCGACCGGCCTCTATCCCAACCTGTTCCGAATTGTGAAAGGTTAGCGAATGTGATTTGATAATGTGTTTTTTTTAATAAATGTATAAAACATAAAATTTTAAGTTCTGTCTTATTATTAAATTGCTTTTATTGGTGTTTTAGTTTTTTGCCATGGTATAGATTCAGTTTTGTTATCACGATATTTCAGTTGGGTATCGTATCGGAGTCATAAGTTTGGTATCGTGACAACACTACATCCTAACATCAACCCAGAACATCCTAGTAAAGCATTAGCAAACAAGCACATACTTATAAACTAAAACCTCTTAGAACATCCTAGCAGTCCAACTTTTCCCTGAACCCGGAAGCCAAATAGCAGAATTATTATTTGCGGTCTCCGGTGTTTCTAGTCAAATTAGTGTATTTTCAGAGCTGATAATGTAAATCACCACTGACTGACACCCTAGCATTATAGCAGCAAGTTCTAGCTATGAGTTATGGTAATTCTGAGTTGTTTTCATGTTTGACTTGAAGGTGAGCTCCAAGACAGTGGCTCAGTGTGTGGAGTTTTACTACACGTATAAAAAGCAGGTGAAGATCGGCAGGAACGGAACACTCTTGTATGGAGAAGCAGAACCACCAGAAACCAAACCCACAACAGAGGAGGAAGTGGACAATAAAGTGAGTTCCTGTGGCTTTGTGTGTATGTGCATCTGGTTGATTTGATTCCGTTCTAACTAGTGCAGCGCCGTAACGTTTCTCCTCCATCAGAGTTCACAGAAGTTTGAATCACGGAAAGAAGACGAGGAGAGCAGGAAGTGGGATGCGTCATGTGACAGGAAACAAGAAAACAGCCCGGGCAGGGTGACACAATCTCTACAGCCCACTGAAAATGTGAGTTTGGGTTACATGAGGTTGCAAAAAAAGGTATGGTGTCTACAGAAAATTTAATTGTTTTAGTTCTCCAGTGTTCATCCCCTGTTCGGGGCTATTTGAAATAACAATAAAAAACTGGTCTGCCAGAGAGGTTTGGAAGATAATAGTCATGTGTAGTTTCACTGTAGGATCTTTATAGCACCATCTAGTGGTATACTTTATTATAAGTTTATCCAATGTAATTGATAGTGCATTTATAAGGGGCCGTCCTGTTGGAGGAACCCAGAATTAACTTGCTGAAGGGCACAATGGTGAACACATAGATGGGTTTGAGCTTACAACCACAGAGGAAGTTCTCTGTATCTGATATCTGTGTGCGTTCAGCTGTGCTTGTTTATACTAACCATTTGTTTCCTGTTAGGCTCCTGCCGTCTTAGTCTTAAAAAATCAGGAGAACAGCACTAAGGATCCGTCCACGTTGGGGGTCAGTCATCCTCCTCCACCACCACCATCTAAACCTCGCGCTGAAACCACAGCCCGGAAAAGTGTGGCTGGCAATACAGGAAAAGGACAAACTAACCAAGAGGGTGAATTTCCCTGCAAGAAGTGTGGCAGGTCAGTTTATTGGGATACACACTCAGTTTTACACATTTACTCAATTTACTAATGATAATAGTGTAATGAAATGTACCTTATTTTATTTATTTACTAAATTTAGAAAAATTAGATAAGGTACATTTAAATAAATAATTTTTTGAAATGTTCCTTTTTATTTATTAATTAATTAGTTTAAATGCATTTTATTTGAATAAATGAAATGCAGTCAATTTAATTAAGAAAATATGTAATTAAGTATGTTTATAAATAAATCGGGTACATTTAAAATAAATATTTAAATATTAATTGATTTAATTTGATCTGTGTTGTACTGTGCCATTAAAGCGACACCTTTTTTTGTTTTTGTTTCTGTTTATCACAATGTGTGAGCTACAGTGTTGGGAGTGATTAACTAAGAGTTGCGACACTTCTAACTTAACCACATTTTTCAGTTGTGTGACATTAGTTCAGGTGTTTTAACAATAGTTTAGAAGTAAAACGCTAGCTTCTCCATCAAGTAGCATGTAGAGTGACACATTTTTGTTTAGTTTACATTGTATTGTGTATTCAGCTTTACAGTCAAGCAAGCGGAGTTAATAATCAAACACACAAAAGGTGTCTTGAATCTATATAGCTTTGGAAATTTTGATTCATATCAGATGGTTCCTGTAGATGTTTCTGTTTTTTTCCACCTTTGTTGCCATTGGGTTGGCATGCTTAGTTGGACATTTAAATTTAACATTTAATTTAATATTCAACAAAAATATTAATCTGCCTGCATTGACCCCATTATATGAGAACTGAACTGAGCTGGACGATGGCATCACGGTTTTCTCCAGAGCGGCTATATATATATATATATATAAATATGAACTAAAGGAATAACTTTTTACCACAAAAATGAAACATCACTAAACTTACTTAAGCTGGACTGTGACGCTATTTTCTTCTGGAAACAAACTTAGTTGCATTATTTTTCTGTTATCTCTGTAAAGCTGCTTTGAAACAATCTGTATTGTAAAAAGCACTATATAAATATATGTGACTTGACTTAAAAAAATAAAATAATAAGATTCACAGATTCAGTTGCGGGACAGAAGTCCCTGTGCAACATTTGATGTCTTTTTAGAAATGAAATCTTGTTCAATTCTGCTGTTTATTATTGTTTTTAATTATATAATTGGTTCATGAATCTGACTGATCTGGTTCTCTGGTTCAGCTCATTGTTCTACAGTACATGTCTGATTTATGAGCTAATGATCTTTTTTTAAAACCCCGTCTGTATGATGCTGTGTTCACAAACCTGACTGATCCACTTCTCTGGTTCAGATCACTGACTCCTAGATCAGATCCTTCAGTGAATCATTCTTTGAGTCAAACCTTTGCATTGTGTCAGTCTATCCAAGTAACAAAACCAGTCTGAATGATTGGTTCACAAATCTGACTTATCCAGTTCTCGGGTTCAATTCCTTCACTCATTAATCTTCAGGTCTGATTTGTGAATAATATATATTCTTTAAAGTCAGATGTTTTCAATGAATCTGTAAAGCCAGTTAAAAAACAACAACAACAACAAAGTCTGAATGATTATTTCATGAATTCAACCGATCCAGTTCTTAATGATTTGAATGTCTGAATCATGAACGAATCATTCTTTTGAGTTGGATGTTTACAATGAGTCAATTTGCCAAACCAGTCTGAATGATGACTCACGAATCCAACTGATCCGGTTCCCTAAAGATCTGAACTCTGTTTTCTCCAGGATCTTCCTCAAGGTGAAGAGCCGCAGTGCCCACATGAAGAGTCACGCCGAGGCGGAGAAGAAAGCAGCTGCGCTCCGGCAGAGGGAGGCCGAGCAGCGCGCGGCAGCCGCCATATTAGCCGCCCAGCAGAACGGAGCGATGGGGGATCAGGGCAGAACCAGGAGAGCCAGCAGCGACGACTCCTCGGAGGAAGAGGAGGATGCAGATGATGAAGACTGGCACTAGCTAACAATCTCCTTTTGTATGGCAGAGAAAAGACTTATTTATTTAGATTTTACCAGCCAACAAAATCCCATCCCGAAAGAACAGTTTCAGGGACTAGCTCACTCCCGTCGAATGTTTGTGCGAGTGCGTATGCGTGTCACGTGTGTGTGTGTATATGAGACGGACAGAGACCGATGCTGTAGAAGCATTCAGGGGCTTCATGTTCAGATATAGGGCTATTGGGAGTGTAAGCCATGCCATCTCAGTGTGAATGTGTGCGCGCGTGTGTGTGTGTGTGTGTGTGTGTGTGTGTCTATAAAATGCACTTTCGGACTCATCCAACACACACTGATCTGACCGCAGCACATCTATCCAGTGTCTGTGTACAGAACTCTCTCTGGTGAAATGAACTATTATGGACGTAGACGGACACAAAAGCAAGTGTGCATGCGTGTTTAGTCTTTTCCTCCGTTTTTCGCAATGAAAACGACGGCATCTTTCTCTTCCACGTGACTGCCAAACGCTTGCACACCTGTGCTTGTATGCCTGGTCTTGATCTCCAGTGCTGTAATTTTGGGCTTTCTGTTTTCAGTATCTCAAAGGTGTAGTTCATCCGAAATGACAAATTCTGCCGTTTTTCTCACGCTCGTGCCGTTACAAACTTGAATGACTTTCTTTCATCCGTTGAACACAAAAGTTTAGTGGAATGGTCATGCTTCTCTTTGCCATATAATATTGCTTAAGGGCTTTCAATTTCCAAAAATATATATTTTTTAAATCCTGAAAGTACTCCAGATAACTATTATGCCATATTCAAATAAGCCAAACAATAGGTTTGTGTGAGAAAATCTTGACACATATTGACAGTGTTGTAAATAATAACGAAAAATAAAACTATTCAAAATCATATTCTTCAATTGATATAAAGCTGAAATAAAATAAAAGTATTACATGAAAATCTTAAATGAATAGGCAAATGACTGAAATAATATAAGATTAAGTTGAGGTACATAAATAACAACACTAGAAAACTGAAAATAGCTCATTCAAAACATTGATAAATACAATAAGTAGGTAACGCTTAAATAACGCTATTTAAGAGCTATGGCAGAGTATTTTTAGGGAATAATGACATTAATATTTAATCACACAAATCTATTGTATGACATCTACAGACTGTATTAGTACTTCGATTAATCGCATCTAACTTTAAAAGTGTGTATATACATACATGTATATACACAGACTAATATATATATATGCGTGTATGTATATATATATGATATGTCAGATACGGCTTTGGAACGGCGCGAGGGTGATTTAAATGATGTTAGGATTTTCCTTTTTGAAAAACTCTTCCTTTAATTTGAAATGGTGACCTCGCTAATGCCTTCAATGTTTTTGACACTTTCTATCTTTACATGACAATCACTTTTTTCAAAGGTCTTTTTTTATACTCAGCAGATTATAACGGTTGTCCTTGATATAATCATTTATTGTTGTTATCATCATTACTGTTATTATTAGCTTTGTACGGTTTTATTATAATTATGTTGGGTTTTTGTTTGGAGGGGGGGGGGGGGGGGTTCTTTTTCTCATTTGACTTTTAGTTTTAGACGTTTGCCTGTGTTTAAGTGAAGATTGCATATACTTGCTGAGAGAGTGAATTATAAAACCACACTGTAAGTGCAATAGCAATAGTGGGACTTTTGAGCTCCCTCCTACTCCAATTTTTATTTTATTTTAATTTATTCTCAGCGTCTTTGAACAAAAGTATTAGATAATCAACTTATGTTATGTTTTAGTGTAAGAACAAATGTGAGATCTGATGGTTGGCGAGTTTAAGGGCAGTTGCAAGCAGCTCTGGTTTCTATCTCTCTACTGGCCAAACACTTAAGCACTTGGCTTTGTCTCCATGGCAACAAAGAGTCTTCTTTTAAAGGATAGGCACCCAGGGGATTTCACAGCCAACAGTAACAGCTCCAATTATTGCTAATAACACAGAAGTGTGTGTGTGTGCGTGTGTGCGTGCGTGTGTGCGCGCGCGCGCGTGTGTGTGTGTGTGTGTGTGTGTGTGTGTGTGTATTTGCATGCGTGGTTGTGAGTAGTTGATGCACCAAAACAGTTTCAAACTCAAAGCCAAGTGAGAAAAAGAAGCCTCTTAGACTATTTAATGTCTTTTTTGTTATTTTAAAAAAATATATATATTATATATTCTTGTTCATATATGTGAAAAGACTGATTTGCTCTAATATGAAGATGTGGGCATTTGTTGAACGATTTAGCCAAGCTTTTTGTTATTATTGTTGTTATCGAGAGATGAATATTCAGAAATGACAGTGAAATTAATTTGGGGAATGTTGTAAGGGTGCACCTCCTGTTTCTGTCTTTCATTCAGCCAAGGGAAATTCTTCTGTAGAGGAGTATGAAAAAGGCTTCTATAACTGTATGCACACTTTCTATGCTATTTTCATATGGGCTTGTACACTAATGATGGCTGTGGAAAGGACTCTGAAGTGCTTTTTACTACAGTATAATTTATTGTGTTTCAGCTGTGTTTTTATCATGTTTTAGAATAATAAATAAGACAAAAAAAACACAATAAACATGACAATATTTGTAACAGTATTTGAGGAGGAAGAGTGTATTATAATTGGCCAAATGATGTCTAGAGGACACAAATAAAAAAGATCAAGATAATCATTGAGATGTTTTTATTCTATTTTTTTCTGCAGCACACTGAATGTCCACATGGTGGCATTGTTGTCTACATTATTTTTCACACTAGAAAAGCTACAGTGATCATATGAAAATATGAAAGTGAGAAAAAAAATCGTAAGAATGAAATTAATGAAGTATATAACCTGTTGCTTCATAAGAGAAAGTCTACATAAATGTGAAAATATAAATACAGTATAGCAAGTGAGGCTAATTTAAAAGTATGAATACATCATTCATTGGAAGTGTAACACGGGAAGTAATTTGTTCCAGAAACATTTTTTGTCATGCTGGTTGAAAGTCTCACATCCTGATAGCAATCACTAAGTTAAGTGTGGTGAAAATGTATTTATATGTAGCCTATATATATCTGTGAAAGGCATAGGACATAATGTTCTCTCATTCGGACCGAATGCAATGATACGATGTCCTACCTGCCTGCCAAGGTATGTATTTTCATACTTCTGTGCACCTTGCTCGTGCAGACATCACTCAACATCAGCACATTTCATGCTATGCATAATTTGACAGACATCAGACTCACTGAGCACCGCGACTCAGCAGCCACCTTTTACTGTTCCTCCTGAACTAAAACAAAGAGCTTATATGCTACTTTCACGACACAACTATAGGAAGAGATGGAAACCCGTGACTCGAATTTATGGTTTTGAATGGCACTATCAATGCCGAAATGAACCTGCAGCAGTCAGGTGATACAGGTCACTGCTCTTTGAGTTGTTTATGTTCATTATTAGTGTAATGTTATGTGCTTTGAGACATAAGGTAGTTTAACGCCTTCTCTAGTGACGCTTTTGTTTGCATCCTGTGTGTGTGTTTTGACGGTGGAATTGGAGGCTCTGAATGGAAGGTGAGAGAACTTATTTCAAAGCTAGCTTGCTATTGCTAGCCTCTCAGAAAATGGCCTAAATTTAAGTAGGTGCTTATGTCAAATAATTAAATGTTAAATGTAAGACTCACCAAATTAATCCCCGTTCCTTTTTGGAACAGAAAAATATTACATATAAGCAATGATGTATCAAAGGAGTTAATTTTACAAATCAAATGATAAGACTTTGGGGTGCTAAATTGCGTCTTGGTTTTTTTACTGATTTACTGGTTGCGTAAATTAGCATAGGCTATTCTTAACAAACTATGAATACAAAAAAAAAAATGCCATAAATTTCAGTTTACCAAAACAAGACACTGACATGGAAGGCTTAGGCCTATTAACACGTCAGAACCAGTTTAACTAACCAGATAAAATACAATACAGTAAAATAAAATAAAGAAATAAAACATTGGGGGGTGGAGGGCGTTGCATTTCGTACTGTATTTCTGAATAAAACAAAACTGTGTGTGTGTGTGTGTGTGTGTGTGCGCGTGTGTTTGCTCGGGATTTCTCTACCACTGGGTGGCGCCAATATCTGCCAAATAAACCTCCATGACATCTTGCAATCCAGTTGTTTCTGTTTCAAGCATCCATGCAGATGGAAACCAATTATGTAATTTTGTCCAGAACATTCAGATAGATAAACAAGATTCATCTTAAAATAAGTGCATATATGTGCAAACAAACAGAGTATTACAAACAAATATGTCATTTTATACCTTCAAATGAAAGGATAGGCCTACGTTTCAGAGAGCTGTATTTAGCCATGCGTGCGTATGAAAAGTCAGAGCAAACTTTTACTGCAAAACCAAAACCATTTGTCTTAACAAAGAAATGTTGAGAACACATAAACACCACCTGCACACTGACCAGAGCCACCAATCATACATCCACCACAAACTGAGGTTTGTTGACGCGATGATGAGAAACTTCTCGGAGGTGTGTTGATGTTGCTGCGGTTCTGTCTGTGCAGTTTCGGGGCTGTAGGTAAAGAACTGACTGATGTATTTAAAAGTGTGCACCAGGGGATTTTGGGAGAGACAAATGAGAACAGTGTGAGGTGGTTTCGTGCACATTCTCACTCCCTTTTCCACCCACTTGGAAGAGATGCAGAGAGAATATGGCCAACATAATCTCTGTAGAGAGAAGATTGCAGTTTTTCTTAGACAACATATGGAAGCAGTCAGAGATCAGAGGGGATCAGTTTTGTCTTATAGAAGGACACACAAAGGAGTCTGCAATGCAAACTTCAGGTAAAGTGTGTTTGGAGGAAATTCCACCAGGGCATTTGTAACAGATTTGATAGGTTTGTTCATTAATCAGATGGGGAGCCCACAAATCATGATTCCCATCGCTTCGGCCCGGATGTCCCTCGGGGCATGTTAAAAAAGACATCAATACAAGAGCGATGCTTAATGGCATCAGATTTAGTGGTCCTGTAATTTAGTGGAAAGTTGTGGAATCGCGTTTGAAGTGTATGGAGGAAGAGCTGCTTTAAATATATAAAACATGGAACAGATCCACTCCGCAGATGTTTGATGAATCTCCTGATGGGTGAATCTCACAAAAAAATATGTTTAGGTTCAATGCACTCTCATGGCAATTCATAACTGTTTTGCAATTTGACGAATTGGTGGCAAATTTGTATTCGTAAGATCTTTTTTGTAGATTTGCTTTTGAGTGTTGTATTTAGGGGTGGACTTTCATACGTTTTTCTAAAAATCATGTTTCAGTACAAATCAAATCGTACAAATTCATGTAAAATCACAGTCATATTTTCTTTTGAAATCAGGTTCCCAGGTCACATTTAGCTGAAGATCAAAAGAGAAATCAATGAGAAATTAGATCAAGAAAATGTATTTTGATTACCATTCAGATTTATTTATTTATTTATTTACAGTGGTTATTCTCATTACCATAATACAGTAACTTAGTAAAGATACAAAAATGTTTGAATGGAAATCAGCATAAAATTTGTACAACAAATATTATCTTTTTTTTAATACACATTATTGTACTAAGAATGAGATTTTTCTTGCAAATAATGTCACCATACAAAAAATATATATAGCCTATTTTAAATTTAAATAAAAAAAAGTCATATTTACTGTCTTACTTTTGACAGATTCTTTATTATTCACCTGTACCAGAAAATATCATATACACTATTGTTCTTCTAATGTAACATATCCACTAAATAAACAGTTTGTGTGTGTGTGTGTGTGTGTGTGTGTGTGTGTGTGTGTGTGTGTGTGTGTGTGTGTGTGTGTGTGTGTGTGTGTGTGTGTGTGTGTGTGTGTGTGTGTGTGTGTGTGTGTGTGTGTGTGTGTGTGTGTGTGTGTGTGTATAACCTCTCATAGTAATTAATTTAATAGACACATTGCATCATGGGGTAAAACTCCTCAGAAGGTAGTGGACCAGAGGGAAAGTCTTGCAGTTAAATTCCCTTTATATTTACAACTAGACCTACAATTATAGTGTAATTTGCACCGGATACCATCTTGTTTTAGCACTTTCTTAACAGAAGGGCCGTGTAAAAGACGATGGGAGGCTGCCTGCAGGGAGGAGTTCGGACTTGAATTTTATCTTTAATTTTCAGTCTAATGGACCCTTTTCACAGAAAGCGATGATGCGTTTCCACAGTTAATCTAGTATTTTTGTTTATATTTTCATTAAAAAAGATGTATGTACAATTAACTGTATTTTGTTATCATATATTATATACAGTACATATTATAAACAGTATAGTTTTATTACTATGGCAAAACATGACAGAGAACTGGTTAACGCTGCTGCGTGCATGTTTAATTTGCTATTAGAGCAAATGGAAACGCAAAAAAATTATAGCCTATTTGTTGTAGATTCTGTTAACCACTATAGAAGTTTTACCCAACTATGATTAGCCTACTTTTCCGCTTCTGAGAACCCCGGAAATGCGAAAAGAATCCATGACAACCATAATTTGTAACAGCCCTTTTCATTTATTATTTACCAACCTTACCAAAATATATTTTTACTCAAAATTCAATAAAAAATGCGAAGTAACCATCAGTAGGCCCATTTTTTTTGGTGATAACTCTGTCATTTATGTGGCATACTGATTGAAATATAGACCCAGTGTAGCTATAGGCTACAGTGTATAATGTGCAGTATTCTGTAAGTATCCTATATTTCAAACATATAGTCAAGCACTGCACGGATATTATCACATCCGGCCTCTGGGATTTTGCAGGAAGCCCACCCTGTTTGCTAATCAACACAATAAGAAAGACAGATGTGCAGCCCCTCACACCTCGCAGGTGCCCGTAGCTTCCTCTCTCACTCCACTCTTATTAGCTCACACTGACTGACTGACTCAGATGAGTCACATGATGAGAAATGTGCAGCTCATCGCAGCAGATTTCTTCCAGCCTTGCTTCGCCGTGTCTAAGGAGAGAGCAGTGAGTGAGTGAGGGTGGATACAATAAGATCAGACTGAAGGGACAGAACATTTAATTCAACAAATATTATGTTGTGCCAAAAGAGACGAGGACCAGATTCAACATCAGACCACAGGTTCTCCCTCATGTCACTTTCTGGCAGGGCTGTCTGCTATCAATAGAACTCTGTTGTACTTTCTCGGACAAATTCATGCGCTTGAAAGATTTATTTGGAAAACTGTTTGGAAAATTCATTCCATGTTTAATGGTCAGCTTCTCTGAGCTCTGCACAATAAAAGTAATCACACAGTAATCATGTCTGCTTTTTATATCATTGTTGACGATTAAGATTTAAATACATAACATCTTGTAATCCCAACAAAAAAATCGTAAGAATTTTACTAATATCTCTTATACTCTAATGCCATTATATTACTCAAACAAGTATTAAACTTTGACATGTATGATACTTCAAATCATTGATGTTGTTCAGAAGAGGTGTGCTATTATTTTTCTAATTAATCAGACTTATGCTTTTGGCTTCATGGATGATAAAACAGGCAAAAATCTATATATTTAGGCTACGTGAGCCATATAAAGAGACCAGAATTTCAGATAGACTTTGAAGTGGATCCTTTCGACTTGGGCCACCTAACAACTGCTTACAAACATGCTAACAAACACTCCCAACGCCTTAGCAACCCCATAGCAACATGGTAACAACCACTCAGGAGTGCAGTTCCCAAGAGCATAAAGTTATAAGAAATACTTCACTTAAAAATTAAAATTCTGTCATCATTTATTCACCCTCAAGTTGTTTCAAACCTGTATTCATTTAATTCTTCTGCTGAACACAAAGGAAGATATTTTGAATAATGTTGGTAACCAGACAGTTGATGTACCCCCACTGACTTCCATAGTATTTTTCTTCCTTTGTGTAAAAAAATATTATTGTAACCAGTGGCAGATTATTGCAGTACAGGGAAAACACTAAAACTAAAAAAAGACATTTGTAGGGAAATGCTTTGTAAAAAAGGCCCATTTGAGAAACCCAAAGGAAAATAAGTAGGCTAGTGTGCAGTGGTAAAAATGTCATTTTTAATATAGAGGATAAGCTAAAAAATGTGCTGGAAATGGTATAGTACTATTACTTGTACCATGTAGTTGGCTACAAACTTTATATGAATTCCATAACTCGTGACTCGAGCATCTTAATAACACATAAAACTGCAGTGTTATTCTTGGGCAAATGTAATAATCCCCTTTGGTCTGTTGTATTGTACTGCTTTGCCCATTTAAAGTCACTTTCACCAAAGAAAACTTGAAAAATATCCATAAAACCGTTGTCATAAAACCGTTGAAGGAAACTGTGCTGCCGTTGCAACCCAGATGAGTGAAGAAAGCGAGGCCATGCAAATTTAGATTAATTTTCAGTTTCTCTATTTGAGTATGCAATTTATTATGCCGGTGTATCGCAGATAATAGCTCCACAGCAGTTTCCGTTCTGATTTTGCATCTACAAATCTAAAATATCCTTCCTGTGGGTTGCAAGCGTGAGGGGGTGTGTAACCTGCACAGCTGCGTGATCTCAATTATATTGCTATAAAAATAGATGTATTTCAGCATGTGCTCATGCTTTCAATGCTTCTTTCTCTGAAAAATATTTTAAATAGCAATGCGGGGAACAACCCTTTCTGTCTGTCTCATTCTTTCATTCCAGATCTCACCATGATAAAGGATCGTTGTTCAGGGGCAAATGCTAAAGAGAGACATGCTGAGCCTTGGCCAAGTCACTGTTGGTTTTTGTTTGTGTCTGTTACCATAGCGAGCGACTGCTGTCCTCTGACCCGCCGCCAGCAGCCGCTCTGTGTCGGATGGTGGGAAGGAGTTGAAGGGGTGTAGGCACACAAGTCAAACAGTCACAGACTGGAAGTGACACTCCCTTTTGAAGCCAGTCACCTCGAAATGTATGCGAGATTCAGCATGTGTTCATTCTGGTATGTTACCATATAAGGGCATTCTAAAAAATGCAATAGTTACCGATTAACCCTTCAGGCAGGGTCTGTTTCCTGGTCTGCCATGATTTGGAAGTGGCTGTACTCTGAGGCATTGCTCTAAATTAACACTGCTTGTCTGCATCTGTTTCATGTTTCTGTGTCAGTGATGATTAGTTTTTCAATAAAAAGCTTAACATCTGTTGGCTCCTCTCAAAGTGGAAATTGCTCTGTTAAAGAGCCATCTTGTATGGTGGGGCGAAGGGGGCAATATTAACACTCGCCAAGTGCCAAATAAAATAATAATAAATCGTCAGTTGGCCGGTGGTCTAAAGCTTTTCTAGGACCCTAGAACCCATTTTTTTCTAGGACCCCATTTACATGGACCCTAATAATCCTTTTGTAACCACCTCGTCAATCGGAATGGATTAGCCAAATCTTGTAAGATGTGAATTAAAACATTTCTAATCAGTTCGATAGGAAATGTAAACCGAAACTGGTATGTGCAATGACATAAAAATAGCGTAATGAGTCACGGAATGAGTTGTTGTTGAACGCATATAGGCTTCGAAATCACAGTACTCATAAAAGAGCAGGAAAAAAGTACCTGGATAACCTACTACTTCTGGCAAGATTCTGAAGTGTGCGTATGATGGACACTTTAATAATCCTATGAGGCCACGGGAGAGGATTTGTGAATGGCGGTGAAGCAAAGCAACTGACGCTGGCAGGTCACATGATAATGACAACGTGGCGAATGAAATACGCACATTCCTTGTCTTCAGACTCTCATCCACAGACGCCCTGTTTTGGGGCGTTTTTACTGCATAATTAATATAAGTAGCATTGCAGAAGCTTTGTGTGCTTGACGTCCCCTGATTAGGACCCAAAATGAATTGATATTAAGTCTGCTTTTTAAAACAAAGAAAAGAAGCAGTGGTAGGAGAATGGTGAGTAGGTGCCAACAGCGGGGAACTCCATATTTGTGCAGTGTCTGTGTGTCAAAAGATCAATGATTCTGATTTAAAGCTTGTGACATATAAATGCACACATCAACCCGACTTTATTTAGCGTTCATGTAAACACTATGTTCAGATTCATCAATCGGAATGATTTCAAACAAAAAGTGTCCATGTAAGCGTAGCTATTGTCAAAAGGATAATAAATAAATAAATGCAAAATTGTGTTTCATGGATGGACTTATAATATATAGGATTTATAATATATTTTATTTCATTTGAGGAAAAAAAATGTGAGGGACAAGTAGAGGTTTAAAACATACATTTAATGTATAATGTTCAGTTTAATTATTAAGGGGTCTTTAGTACCCCCCAATGATACATCATTGTGTGCTGCTATAGCAGACAACATAAAAAAAACAGATTATACAAATTAGTACTTTCTAAAAAATGGCATGGCTTGGTCATTTTGTCTTTGGTTTAACAATATGTGGATAAAAATAGTGGCAAAAAAAACTAAAAAACTAAAATCGAGCTCCTAAAAACAAGCTTATGGAGTGAGAAAAGCCTGTAAATGGAAAAGAAGAATACAGTTAGCGCATGTCACGTCATCTACTTTAAGTATAGGTTAAATGTATCATTTTTATTTTGTAAACTCACCTGTGCAATTGCCTATTTAAATGTGTGGCTCTCAGCGCCGCCACGTCCAAAACCTGAGGGCAAAAAGAGAATTAAAATTAAACATTAGACACGAGAATTAAAAACACACAAAAAAACTCTATGGATCAGTGTAAGGGAGACATTTGCATTAAGTACCACTGGATAATGCAAGAAATTTGAATAAATTCATGAGATGAGAGATTGTGGTCAAGTACTGTCCCACAGCTGTCCCCATGCAGGTCATGTGCTAATGAGGTAAAGCAGTAGTCTATGTAATGTGATACTCTAGTTTAACAGTTACCCTATACAGCACAGTAAAATGATGCATTGTAGAAACGTACCTTTAGGTCCAAAGAGTGCAGCGTAGCATGGGTTGTTACAATAGGGCTTCCCCTCATGCTGTGAGGTGAAACACATTAGTCAGTACATTAACGGACTTGAACGGGGGCCATTATGCAAGACCTTCCTCAAGACATAATACCCTGACAGCCCATCCCCCTGAAGTGTTTATGCAAGGTAAAAGTATGCCAAAAGTTAACTGGACTCCATTAAGTCTGCCTGGAACAGTAATCTGTCCCAGTAAGAGGTTGGCAGTACGTGAGTAGTTCTGCTACTGACTTACCTCTGCATGCGAGCCAGCCGACAGGGTCTTGCTGCATTTCTCACACTTCAGACACGGTCTATGCCAGTCTTTGCCAAGTGATGACACTCTCTCCGCTGAAACATTAATGATAAACATAATTGATTCATAAAACCACATAAAAATAGGCCAACATGGATATATTTCTGCAGAATTGCAGTGTACATTATTTGCTAAATTTCCCAGCCCCTAATTGTTTATTTGTTAAATTTTTATGCATTTTGTAGACGCTTTTAACCAAAGAGACTTACATTGCATTTCGAGGTAAGCTATATTTTTATAAATTCCCAGGGAATTAAATATTTGGCTTTAAAGGTGCCAACCCCTTCCCCCTCTAGTGATGCCAGTTCTTAGCCAAAATATGTAAATTGTTTAATAAATATTTAAATGGATAGTTCACCCAAAAATGAAAATTAAATTTTCATTTACTCACACTTTTGTTGTTTAAAACCTCTGTGACTTTCTTCCATTGAACACAAATGATATTTTTAACGTCTCAGTGACTTTTTCTGACTTATAATTAGTGAAAGTCAATGTAGTTCCGTGCTGTTTTGGACCCCATTGACTTCCATTGTATGGACAAAAACAGTTAATTCTTCAAAAGATCTTCTGTTCTGAAGTAAGACAGAAAGTCAAACCGGGTTGGAACAACATGAGGGTGAATGAAAAATGACTGAAGAAAATTGTTTTGGGTGATCTCTTTAAATATTTAATAAATTATTTCATATTTTTGGTTGAGAATTGGAATCATCGGTGAGAATAGGAGATTTATTTAACACAGTTTAACGTTTAAATCCATTTATCTGAAGTGCAAAGATTTCCTCTAAAAAGTCAATGCAGAAAATGTTTGCTTTAAGCCAGTTTATGACCTCATCGACAACTTAAAAGAATCTAAATGAGCACTCATTAGCCGTAAAGTTGTTTTAACAAAAGAGTCAGGGGAATACATAGTCAATCAGGCATGGGAAAGTGAGTTGATTTGCAGCCATTATGTAGTCCAGTTAAAGTCATGATGAGCTTTTAATGTCAAAAAAGCTCAAACTGAAGTCTCAAATCTGTCAGATTTTCTCTGCAGTCCAGCGCGCTACAAGTCTTGTCAGATTATTGTTTTTCTCGGCTCACAGCAGATAAAGTCATGACGGCGAGAACATGGGTGGGTGTGGACGCTGTATGCGGGACACTCCCAGAGGAATTCATTCCTCCCTTTCCCTTTAAAATGTCCATAAAGAAGTCTTTATCTGCAGCCCTCAGCAGAAAGATTTCTCCAAACAGCCCTCATGATGAACCTCATAAAAGAAGTGGGAAGGGAAGACAAAGTCATGCATGCTCAGGCGTCTCCGGTTAGGGGAGGTGCTCGATCGGGTCTTTTACGAGGGAGGTTTTGGGCAAGCATCTATATCTCATGGTCTGAAAGCATGACCACTCTGAAATATGTCAGATTTATGGCTTCAAGAGAAGAGCTTTGTTTGAGCTTTTTTGGCATGCAGAAACCAAAGGATGGACAAAGAGCAGATTAACAGTTCCCATCTGTGACATACATGTGAAAAATGTGATGAGGTGCTGGCAAAGACCCCAGACACCAATACTTCATGCTTTATGTAGTAGGCAGAGTGTTGAAGGATTACACATAACACTACATAATTCCCATTGTTATGGACTACTGTGAGCTGCTATAATTATATACAACAGCTGTAATAAGAGTCATACTCAAGTCAGTCACACTACGGTGGATGACACAGGAAGCTCTTTTGTTTAGTACTGGACTGTGAACTCATGATCCAGACATACTGGGAGAGAATCAATGGTCCATGTGAGAAAGAACATTTTTTAAAGGACAAACAAGGCCGAAAGGAATTCACCAGGATGGGTTTGGGCCCTTGCAGTGCTGCCAAGAAATAGTTTGGTCATCTGAGCCACACCTAAGACAGTAATTACTTAACTTCCCTCAGTCAAATACACAGAAGACACACTAATCTCTCTCTCTCTCTCTCTGTTAATGCTCGTTATCAATGCAAAGTGTCCTAGACTGGGTGTAAAGTCTACAACACAGAGATTTGTAATCTGCAGCTGAATTACTGCCATCTTTCTTTATTCTGCATGTTTTTTCCCATATAAATGGAGAAACTGTTTCTCATGCTCAATGAAAGAGGAAGTGATTGGGGAAAAAAACATGTTCAATAATAGTAGTAATAAAAAAAAATTACAATTATCATTATTAATATTATTTAATATCTTATTTTTTTTAATGTGTTTTTTTTCCCCCAATTATTGGGAGACATTTTTTTTTTCTCAGAATAAACATTTCAGAGTAGCTAAAATTAATATATTCCCACTCAGAATTGAAACTATCAAAACTTTGCTCTGTTTGTTTAAGCTTCCCGACCAACCAGACAGAGCAACAGTGACTCATACCAATTGTGTGATTTTGGGGCGGGACTATTTGTTTGACTGACCAATAGGAGAGGTTTGAGGGGAGTGTTTGGGACACCTTTTTCAAAACTGTCATTATTTTTAATGTTGATTAAAAAAAAATGACACACTTTTCCTATAAACTTGCAAGTATTGTAATTAAAACAAATCTGTGAAAGCGAACCACAAAAATGAGCGTGTCTGAATCGTCAGTGCCTTATTTGAATTAGTTGAATTATGCCATACTTTTGCATATAAACTGAAATTACACTTCGGAACACCCACTTTTTATTTGCAGTTTTGGAAAAGCTGGAAAATTATGTTATTTTGATTATACCAGTATCTAATCTCTATCTTATATCTTCATGGTGGATTTTCTCTTTCCATTGTAAATGCTTCCATACGAACATTAAATAAGCCCGAGTGAAGAAAGACCAGCACCAGCCACATGAGGCAGTTTTGTATGATAGAAAAGTTACAGATTTAGAGAACATTAGAAGTGAACAGGATGGATGGATGGTGTGAGATGCGGTATGAGGGCTATATCTTACTTCAGAGAAAATGTAAATTATATAAATACCAGATTAAACTTTTAATGAAATGCTGGCTTTGACATTTGTTTCAAAGTGAATGAAAACATCGGTAACTACACTGCTGGAAACCTATACCACAAACAGCCTGGCATGTTTATATTGGCTACAAATGTTCAGTAAATAGCAAAGAAGAAAAAAGAAGTAGAATGGTCTGGACAAAACCCAAGCCCAGACTTGCAGTATGAGAGAGCCTTAGTGGAGAAGCTTGGCATGCTCAAACCATGTAAATATCACAAATTAATTTTCCATACATACATTTACCATATTATTTGCCTGTAATTCTTCGTCACAGATACATATCTGATTTCCTGGATGAATCGGAGCCAATAATAGCCTAAAGTTCTTTAAACCATTGTCTTGTTGCCTTCGTACAGAAGTTATTCAAATAGTTTGTTTGAATACACAATGCAAAAAGGTTACTTTACAATGTAAAGCCGAATTTGACTTTGTCATTTGCATAGTTAGCCTTGGCTGTGCTGCTGACCCCTCTCTGGTATTTATGTTATTATTATTTCTTTATTATTGTAAATATAAATAATGTAAATTACACATTCAAAGTATGATATATTTTCAGTTTTTCAAAACTAATTTAAGATTTAGTCTAACCACCCTACAACAACATACAGTACTACCCAACACTGTGCAACTCTCTATTATATTTAAAATGGTTTATTCAAACTTTTTTTCTATACTGTATTCTTCATGACTGCTTTATTGCTGCAAACAAGTCTGCACAAGCTATTTTGTAAAGGCTGTTTTGCAAAAGTTTCAAGCAGGAAATAGTGTCCACATGCATCAGTCAGTTGACATCTCTCTTCCTGATTAATCCCTCGTGCAGTTGCATTCAAACTAGTTTACACATTCATTTAAACATTAATAATAAATTATACAACAACACAGCAGTGTACTTTGACCTTCTTTCATACTTTTCCTTAAAGTAAAACAGTAGACTGTATGTAAATATGAATATTTCACAGGAGTCTTACCGAAGTACACTTCCTTCTCGCACTTTGGGCATTTAGGCATGTTTGCGGTGATTTAGTTCCTCGGAGGAGAAAAGTCCAGCTTGAATAGAGTTGAGATGGAGTCCACCTGCACACAGCCACGCCTTTGGTGTGAGACTTTCTACTCTGCAGCCTTATTTATACTGTGGAAATAGTTTGCACACGGTCACGGAGAGAGCGAGAGAGATAGAGCGGGAGCGCGCGTGTGTGCGTACATGAGAACGCGCCTTGATTCATCTAGATATACTCTTCGTGGTTTTTACTCTGTTCATTCTGTAGGCTATGTATTTGGCTTTTAATTAGTTTGCAGAGAGAATACAAACACCGGAGATGCATTGCGTGTGTGAATAACCTCAGGTTTGCGCTTAAAGCAGATGAGTTCTGCTTGTTTGAAATGAAGATGGAAATGTGACACAGAGTAGAAATATGATCCTGTACTATAGGTACAAACCTTCATTCCATTCAGAACGATTCTTTTTCAAAAGAGACCATGCTGAACGACGCATTCATAATCAAACAGCCATGTGGAACGTTGGTGGCCACCTGATGTCATCAAAACACTATTTTGTGTTTTTAAAATAGTTTGTAGAATGTTTGTTTTTACACAGAATAGTCAGAGACAAAAGCACATTTACTAGGCTACTTTCTCATTCATTAACTATTATGAATGTGGTGCATTAGATAACTGTCTTTGGGTATATTTTGTGAATGCCTATGCGTGTTAACATTTAGTAACATCAGTAGGCTATTTGATAGATAAAATATTTCCTGAGAGGATATAGGTGTGTCTCGACTCTGCCCAACCCCTGGATTGATAAAATGCACCATGGCAACTGCTCAACATGTTTTGAAGAGTAGCGAAATACATCATTGATGTACAAAATCGAGTGCCATTGATGTATCAATGACATTGATACATCATTGATACATCATTGATACATCAATGACGCACGCACGCACGCACGCACCCACGCACGCACGCACGCGCGCGCACACACACAAACACAGTTTGTTTTGCTGTGTGTGCTCTTGTTAATGTGATTTATGAGGACACAAAGTTGTATAATGACATGTGTATTACACTGGTATTACAACTTAAACGTGGTTTATGAGGACATTTCATTAGTCCTCATAATTAGCTTAAAAAACATAAAAAACAATGTTTTATTAAAAATGTAAAAATGCAGAATGTTTCCTGTGATGGATAGGTTTAGGGATAGGGGCAGTGGGATAGAATACAGTTTGTACAGTATAAAAACCATTACGCCTATGAAATGTCCTCACAAGTACACACACACCCACACACCCACACACATACATGCGCGCACACACACACACACACACACACACACAGAGAGAGAGAGAGAGAGTTTAACCAGATGAAATGACATGACACATTGGGTCTGGATCTATTAATTTATTAAAAAATATTAAAAAAAATTTAATTCATACATGCAGTGGCTTTCATACACCTGTACTATGATCAACACGTTTCTGAATTAAAATCCACTTCTATATTTCCTCATAAAGTAAAAAATACCAGGGCGATATCCTGATTTAATAATGAACTGATAAATAAATATTTTATAGGTATTTTCAGAAAAAAAAAATGAAGCAGTTTTTTAATATTAATAATATTTGAAAGAAATCTGTTCAGGTTGTGCAACCAACATGAAGAAAGCCATAAAACTGATATGATATCACAATCATATTTACTGTAACTTTGTGTCGAGGTCAATAAGCTTCTTAGAATATCAGAACATTATGGTATTTTTATTTTTTATTTATTACTTTTATGTGTGCACTCACATTTTAAAAATCCCCAAACTTTAATTTAAATTTAATGTCGACATTAAACGAAAGTTGAGTCTTTTCTTTCCTATTGTGACGTATATAAGTGAAACGCATACATAGTTTGTGCACGAATAAATCAATTATAATAAGCACTGCAATATTCAATAAAAGAATTGTCTATTTTGCTTTCATGACTTTAACATGAAAAACAAAGTGGTCACAGACTGTTGGACACCACTGTAATATATTGTAAGTTTGTGCACTGAATAAGAATATATGCTGAATATGTATGCTGAATATGAATGATTCTTGTGCCACAGTATGTGTATATAGCTGCAACCCTCTCTCTGTCTCTTCTTTCCTGTGTTTGATTTATCTTGACAGCTCTACCCTCATCTAATCCATCAGCAAGCTCCCAACTATCATGCCACCCGTGTTTACCCAGTCATGGCCACTGTTTCGTCTCAGCAGGCTCCAACTGCCAGCAAACAACCCACCCGCCGTTTCATCTCCAGCAGGCCTGTGGAACTGCAGTCCTGTTCACTGGGCTTTCCCAGTGTTACACTGTGAGGTTCACCATCAAGGCTTTTCCACTGATCTTCATTTCCTCCCTCTGTTGACAGTAGATCCAGCAATCCATGCTGAGAGACACATTTTCCTGCCAGTCTCTTCCAGCTCTATTATCATTGTCTGCTTACCATCACCAAAAGCGTTATCTGATCTGGACACCCTCATTGCTCGCTTCCCCCAACTGTTTATTTTTAAACGATGCATTAAGCTTGAAAATTTGTAGATTAAATCATCATGGACTTGCCTTGTGTTTTTACTTGACTGTCACATAAAAACAGAGACATAAGTTAGAACAGCGCTCCTCATGAAAGAAGTTGCTAAAGGCCATTATTGTTATCGTTCACACCATAGACCTTATTCAGAGCAGCGCCATGACAGGTATGAAAGCAAGGAATGTTTTCAATGGCATTCGCTGTAAAAAGCTAAATAAAGCTCCCTGATTACTTATAATTTTCCACAGCTCATGTGTCTGGAGTTTTTTGTCAACTGAAACTCATTGGAAAGATATTTTTGCAATGTTTCGTCAGCAATCCAAAAACATTCAATAACAGTACAACCCACTGAAAAGATGGCTTTCATTCAAAGATGGCGCTGCTGTGAATAAGGTCTATAGTATACCTTTTAAAAAAAAGATGGACAGTGTGTCTCCACTTTCTTCCACTGTGATATCCCAAAACATCGGGGATATTGCCAATTACGTTGTTCAGAGTCTGCACTCAATCGCACGCACATGTGAATCATGCCCTTACACGCCGGTTTTATAGCATCAATTAATTCAATAAACCAAACCTATTCGAAAAATGAACATAATATGATCTATACTGCAGCCAGCCACCAGGGGTGCGATCATAATGCTTTGGCTTCACTTTTCAGGACTTGTGCGGCACACTTGGTTTACACCAAGAACGATAACTAAAGATAACTATAACGATAACTATGTTAGCATCCACACCAACGCACAATAACGTTCTGTTTATTCTAAGCGCGTGCTACAGTTACGTCATCTGCCGCTTAAATGCTTTTAAAAAAGTAAAGCAGGATGGATTCTCATTGGCTGTCACTGTTTTTATTGTTCATCAGCTAGATTTTTTTTTTTGAGTGGAATCAACTGAGTCTGTCCAACATGTGATGATGGATTGTTATCCATATATGAAAACGAAAGAAAGGAATTAAAGAAGTACTTGGCAAATTGAAACTAAACTTCACTTTAAAAAAACACCCTTGGAGCAGCATTGAGGAAAATATATACACTGTTAATTACTTTTTTTTTTAAAGAAACAGGCCTGGGGCCCTATCTTGCACCCAGCGCAATTGATTTTGTTCACCGACGGATGTATCATTCCTATATCTTTCATTGTGGTGCTCATGAAGATGTGAAAACATAGGAATAAATCTAGCTTACACATTTACCCAAATTATTCAGGCTAATTGTAGTAGTAATGTAGGATCAAACCTGTTTGATCAATAGTGGCAAGACACAGGTATATAAGGACATCTGACAAAGTGTGTTGTCCGTCAAGAACCAGGAAACAAAATTCTGAAGACTGTGAAATCACAGTAATCATCATGTAAGTTGCGTTATAAGTCCGTTATAATAGCAATCCGCAATGGAACAAGCCCGCCTGCTCTTAAAGGGAGTGTGAGATGACGCTCTGATTGGTTTATTGCACGTTACGCCCAAACCACACCTATGAGTAATGTAGCGACTTCAGACCAACCCATTTTAGATTTGCGTCGGGCGCAAGAGTAATTTATCCCGCCGGCATGATAGCAACAGCGCCCGAGATCCGCGTTTCAGATCATTAAAATAGGGCCCCTGATGGAGTGAGTATAAAAGTAAAAAAAATATATATATATTAAATATTATTATTCCCCTTCCCCCTCATCCAGCCAAATTTTCGGATCAACACTCCGGTCCAGTAGGTGGCAGTAAAGCACCTATAAGCTGGTTTGCCAACCGCCAAAAAACCCCCCCAAGAAATCATTTTAAAATTGATTCCAACTTTATCATTCATCTGTGTCGTTAGTTGTGGTGTGTGGACTGCTATTCTTTAAAATTTAGATTTTTTCTTTAACTATATTTTTATAGTTATTATTATAGTATTGTACTTGAACTGGCCTTAACTCTGGAACTGGAAAAATTCCAGACATTATATTGAAAAGTGCTGAGCTCCAGCCGCGCTACTGAAAATACAGTAAGTTAACAGAGTTGCTTATTCCAGTCAGTTACTCCGCAACACTGCATCGGTCAATGGTCAAAACATTCATACATCTCAGAGGGAGCACTATTGTAATCCGTCTGGCAGCCAATATTTGGCATTAGCAAACTGCCGTGGTTCACAGATCATTACTCCAAAATGCTTCTCTTATAAATAACTTGATTTCCTGGTGTTATTCACTACAAAACGTGCAGCATATCATATTTTTGGCATAATCGCAGATTGTTTTGTAGCGTAGTGGGCTATTTGTGGGAGCCCAATGCCAGTTCGATAGATCAGGGTGTATAAAAGTGAGAGAGAGAGAGTGCAGTGAAAACAAACACAGACGTCTGTGATTAGGCAATCAGGATCTGTGGAATAACAGTTTTCTGGACTGAACTCATCACTGCTGAACACAAAGGGAGGGCCGGGATTCAAGCAATGTGTTCTTTTTGTGAGCTGAGAACAGACGAAATGTCATTGCTTGTCAATGAGTCAAAGATGAGGAGGACACACACACACACACACACACACACACACACACACACACACACACACACACACACAAACACACAGAGAGAGAGAGACGGTCTACAGACCTTGAGGGTGATTCTTTTATTGCCCTTTACTGTTGCATCACATGTACACACAGCAATGATGATGTCAATATGGGTGGGTGGACATGTTGCTATAGTAACTCTGTTATGGGTGAGTTTGTACCCTTGATTGACAGATTTCTTTTTCTTTCTAGCTGAAAGATTTTTATGTCCCTCTCAACACGTGATGTTGAAAAAATAAAATCACAGACATGTTATTCATCCACTTCACATTAACAACGTCATCATTCTATTCATCTCAGGCTTACTGTACTAGCTACAACACCTTCTCACGTACGATCATTTCATCAGTTACATGTCAATACAGTTAAAAATGTTTATCTTGGAAAAGTTTCAAGATGGTTCACACAGTCACAGGATTATTTAACTCATACTTGTCAACCCAAGTTTAAGTAAAATTACATATTTCTCTTTGTAATGTTTGTGTTTCAGCCCTAAAGTATATGTTTATTTTAAGAAATAGCGTGAATAAAACAAGATTAAATTAGAATAAAACAAATATTCAAAATATGCAGACATAATCGGTTCACTTGGGACTGGTTTAAATGTGATAATCTCAAACGATCATCATTAAGCTTCAGTTTTGGTGTGGCACAACATGGAAAGAATACAACTGTTTTCTCAAAAAGGAGAAAAAAAAATAGTTTCCTTAGCAACCGGCTGTTATTTGTCATAGTTTACTTCCTGTGCCATGGTAACAAGAAATAAAACAGGATATGATGAGCTTGCATGTGTTATGAAGAATTTAACAGTGTTGCAAGCCGTTGCACTGCATGGCAAGGCAATTGTATCATCCCATGTCTGTTTTTATTGCTAGACAAATATTTAAACGTTATCAAGTTAGACAGCATAATGTATTTGACTAGCCTACTGTCGTTTGTTAACTAAATGGCAAGCATGTGTTGCATTAAGTTTATGCCAGAAAACTGACACCCTTAGAAGCAAAGAAAAAAAGAAAGGAAAGAACTGTTTGTTTCCTTGCACTTCCTGTGTAATTATTGTGAGATTTGACTTATCACAGTCACATACTTTGTGCAGGAGTTTCACATTTCCCCTTATTTACTACCACTAAAACTTTATGGCACTGAGCTGTTCATGATTTGGCACCAGTTTGGCATTAAACGCCCGTGTTTCATGCTGGGGTGTTATTGGCATTTCTTTTCCAAGGTAACTGTTGCCTGAGCTGATGAGGATTTTTCCAGTATAATGGGCAAATGTTGAGAGAGAGCATGTCAGATGAAGCTGAGAAGTGTGATATAATCACTGGCAGATAGACACCAGCTGGGCGAGAACGAGAAGCGAGTCCCTGCTGGCCTTCAGCAAGCTTTAGTGCTCGACACAACGCTCGGGTTAATGTAACTGGGTCATCCTACAGAACGTCATTAACGTGTAAAATTAACAATGAATATCTGATGCAATTTTTGCTGTCTCTGTTGCTTACATTATTATAAATAATCAACAACAACAAAAATCTTTTGTCTTTCATCATGAGGATGTGGGAGAGTTTCCCCAAATGCATCTGACAGTTATTCAACGCGCTGAGTATAATCCCTCCCAACAGCACAAATCTGCAAAACGGGTGTGGTCTCAAGGACACATGATGCAACTTATCAAGGGCTTCATTGGTTGCACCAGGTTTGAACACATGAAATACCTGAACTGGCTAGGTTTGTTGAGTGTCACGTTTGACTGCATGCTCGAAAAATGGCTAAAGAATTGTCTAAAAAGTTAAGCGAACATATCATCGCCCTTTACAAACAAAGAACAGGATAAGTCACTAAATGGAAATAGTATTTTGAACTAATTGGGCTCTCCAGCGCCTCGCTTTTTTAAATGCGTGTTGCATCTACGGTAGCCGTTATATGCCAAAAAACTATGACAGGATGTCTTCTAATAGCACTTCATCGAGTTTTCGTTATTTCAAACAAACTGCAACTTGACACAGAAGAAAGCAGGCAACTTCAGCGTCTCTTTTGAAATCTTTCTTCTGCATTAGCTCTTTCCACCTGGAAAAAGCTATCCCGACATTAACTCTTGTTTTTTTAAATCTCCGGTCACGTTTCCTTTTACGGTCTATTTTGGACTTTTTTTGGCGATGAGGATTTCTTCTCCTGTGGCTCGGCATATGTATGGTCCTCCATTATAAATAACAGTGCAATGCAGCCTTTTGAACTTGCCGGGGCAGTTTCAAGCGTCCCTCTCTGCTATTATAGTTTTTCAAGATGGAGGAACTACATGGAAGCCTCCGTGGACCTACCCGTCCTATGTATATAAAGATAATAAATTCTTCGTTTACGAGGATAAGTCAGATCATTGGCATTTGTACACCATTGAGGACATATTTATGATAATAAAATACCTAAAAACCTACATATTGTCCCTTTAAAGGAACAGTGGTTGCACTAACTGGACGGGGCAGAAAAAGGAAGCTATCAAAGGCTGCAACCAGATTTCTGAGAAGACAGGTTCAGAAAAAAACTCTTGACTAACTGCA
The DNA here is from genome assembly GCF_949152265.1 of Phoxinus phoxinus. Lineage (NCBI taxonomy): Eukaryota > Metazoa > Chordata > Actinopteri > Cypriniformes > Leuciscidae > Phoxinus > Phoxinus phoxinus. Next base: position 28,233,049 of record NC_136888.1, read on the forward strand.
AAAGACCTGCAGCAAGACTTGGTGGCAACAGACACTGGGGTTTCAGCTTTCACAGCAAGGCGCGTACTAAACGCATGCGTTAATCATATAAATAAGCTACAGAAGTTTGGGGATTCTGTTCTGTGGAGCGATGAAAAAACTGGAACTTTTCGGCCCTATGGATCAGCGATATGTCTGGAGGAAGTTGAATAAAGCATGTGCTGAAACCTACACTCTTCCTACAGTTAAGCATGGTGGTGCTCTGGGGCTGCTTGGCATCCTCTGGCACTGGAAACCTGGAGCGTGTGGAAGGGAAGATGGATTCATTGAAGTATCAGGAAATTCTAGGAGAAAACATGCAGTCTGTAATGAAGCTGAAGCTTGGGCGTCATTGGACCTTCCAACAGGACAATGATCCCAAGCATACCTCAAATTCCACCAAGGCTTGGTTGCCGAAGAAGTCCTTTAAGATTCTACATGGTCAATCACTGTCAGCTGACTTGAACCCCATAGAAAATCTCTGGTGGGATTTGAAGAAGGCTGTTGCAACATGCAAACCCAATAATATTACTGAACTGGAGGCCATTGCTCGCGAGGAATGGGCTAAGATTCCTCAGAAACGCTGCCAGAAGCTGGTGTCTGCAGGTACATCGCGTTTGCAACAGGTCATAACAGCAAAAGGGTGCTCTACAAAGTACTAAAGATGCTTTCCATGAAGGAGTTTAATCATTTTGAGACTGCAGAAGTCATTTAAAGTTATATTTTAAGTTGAATTTGGGGAAAACACTTGAAACATTTGTTGTGTTGAGCTATTTCAATTACTTTTGTTTGATTTGTTCATTGAAAACAGCTGAAAGTCTGTAAACTTTGCAAAAGGGGTTGAATAATTTTGTTTACCACTGTATAAAATTTTATCCCATTACTTCTGTGATAATATTAATATTTTACGCGATCGTGATCACTTTCTTTTAACCATTAATCATGCAGCTCTAGTAGAAACAACAGCATTAATTTAGTTTCATAACCTTGAAAACAAGGTTTGTAACATCACAATTAAACTGTGCAACTTTCAACCCTGTTACTGTGGACCCTGTAACCATCACATTTTCCATTCTAGGGTAATGTATAATTGAATGTCATAATGACATTATCATTCTTTTAAGAAGTGAACTTTTTAAGGACACGTTAAAATCTCCTTTTGTTTCGATTTTCCCCTAACGACAAAACGTCAATCCTGTTACTGTGATTTTGTATAAACAATTGATCATTTAAAAGTCTAAAACAGAAGTGTACTTTACTTTATAATATTCCACACTCAAAGTCAAATTACAATTATTGAATGATAACTTTTTTTAGTATGCTTTAAAATAAAAGTTGTTGAAAGTGAAAAAAGTGGGGGGGAAATCATAATTGCCTAAATAAATGACTTACGTTCTTTAAAATGTTATCTATCAAGCACATCTGAGTAATAGACTCATTTTTAAATGTTAACCACAATCTCAGTGAAGTGTGATATCTGAACTCTTAATAAACTTGATAAAAAAACTATATTAACTATACTTGAAACATCTATTACTTCAGATTGCACACATGCAAAAAGCAAAAAATATCACCTTCATAAAGTGCCAAGTTTCCATGCAGTTTCTGTTTTCACTCACTTGATAGCTAGTCTAGCAATAGGTAAATCAAAAGTAATCTGACTGACTTTATTTTGGCTTTACTTTACAGCAGAGAAAATTACTCTCATATGCAACAGTACAACTGGTTCTGTCTACCGAATGAAAATGCTGAAGACAGAAATGTTACATTTTGCAGGATTTCAGAGGCAGATCACTAAGCCTCAAAGTGCATTTATTGCTGGATTACCGCCACAAGAGTACCACAATCATCCACTTTACTGTGACACCGCCTTACCCTTTCTTGGCCATACATACTACCATAAATCCATTGATACCAAATCAGACATAATATTTGGGCAGACCACATATCCATACGGTTTCAATTATGAGGCCACCAAGCCACAGATGGCATAGATCTGTAACACAAATGACCAGGAATACAAGTTTATTGGTGTCTTGGTGAAGCTTTGAACTTGGGGATTTTCTTCACCATGTTCTTGCAATAGATCTCCAAGGCTCCTACATTTCAGGCAGGCAGGCAGTTTCCATTTGTGTACTCTGGAGTCTTCATTAAATCAGTTTATCAGCACGGAAATGACTGTGGTTGCAATGGAGAGAGTTTGGCGTGGGACACACTGCTTATGTCATAATGGAGTAATAGGCTGAAGGAAAGCAGAACATACAGGAAAACGACTGTTCGGTAACCATGGTGACCTGCCACTGTTGTACAGTATCAATTCCCTAATCCATAACTTTTAGGCATTTAACACCTACCTGTAAAACAAACCAGTGAGTAATAGAGTGAGAAAACTGTCAGCGCACTGAAGAAAAAAGATTTAAGGATAGTAAAACTTTTATTTTAAGCCAATACTCTGGCATGCCTCAGAATAAACTAGAATGAATGAAAGTGGTTTTATATGGAAACTGTGCAATTTAAGAATCGCAGACTGTAGGACAGCAGGAAAATGTCCCGTGGATCAGTATCCTGGAGAAGCGATCATGCTCTTCTACTGTATTTGGCACTGCTCCATCATTGTGCTGCAACCAAAGGGAAATGTTTAAGCAATTATGTTGGAGATGGGTTGATGTTTGTTCTTCTCCAAAAGCCTCTTTGTGTTAAAATCATTTCCAGCATAAAATGGAATGTTTTTTTTTGAAGGGTGTAGTGGAAAACTTTATGCTGATATGGCTCTTAAAGATTTTGGCTAAAGTATCACGGATCCTAATATTATAGTGGTTAAGTAATCATGAAATATTAGGCTGGGGATTCTTTGGCCGCATGTTTGTGAATACAGTTGTCGTTATAAAACTGGCCCATTTAACATGGCATTACTGTGGAAACAGCTTGTAAATCCATGTCGTGACATATAGGACTCTAAGGGGAAAAGGAATGAGAAACACATTATATTTTGAACTCTAAATCACTACAAATCTGTCTATTCTCTGTCATTATGCCTTATGGAATCCTGTGTAGGTCCTCTAAAGTGTCTCTGATTATTAAAACAAACCCATTCATATAACACTTATTTGTTCCTTGCTGATTGGGTCTTAAAATCCATGTTATACAACAGTCCTCGAGTTCTTCCTCGTTTAACTGTTTGTATCTCTCTGCTTATTGTCTGAGACCAGGATAGCTGCAGGTTCAGAGTAATGGGCATGCCAAAAGAGTTGTTCTGAAAGATAGGGGCGTGTCGAAAGGTACATGATGCTACAACAGAAACTAACCCCTAACCCACACCCTAACAGGCAACATTGGCGACCAATTGACCTTTCAGCACACCCTCTACCTGTCAGAACGTCCCCTACTTTTCAGCACGTCTATTACTTCAACCTGCAGATACCCACACTTGGGTTTGTGTGTTTCAGGCAGACTGCCTGTGCAGAAGTTGTGTGCATTTTTCAGTGACATTGTTATGCCAGTAGGTGGAGACATGTTGGCCAATATGTCCAGCAGCCATATCACCCTGTAGACCAAGACTGGTTGCCCACTGAAGCTAAGCAGGGCTGAGCCTGGACAGTACCTGGATGGGAGACCTCCTGAGAAAATCAGGTTGCTGCTGGAAGAGCTGTTAGGGAGGCCAGCAGGGGGCGCTCACCCTCTGGTCTGTGTGGGTCCTAACGCCCCAGTAAAGTGACAGGGACACTATAAGAGCACCATTCTTCGGATGAGACGTTGAACCGAGGTCCTGACTCTCCGTGGTCATTAAAAATCCCAGAATGTCCTTGTAAAAAGAGTAGGGGTGTAACCCGGCATCCTGGCCAAATTTGCCCATTGGCCTCTGTCCATCATGGCCTCCTAATCATCCTCATATACTGATTGGCTTCATCACTGTCTCCTCTCCACCAGTAAGCTGGTGTGTGGTGGGCATTTTGGCGCAATATGGCTGCCGTCACATCATCCAGGTGATGCTGCACATTGGTGGTGGTTGAGGAGATTACCCCCCTTTCATGTAAAGCGCCTTGAGTACCCAGCAAAGCGCTATATAGGCCTAAATATAACAAATTATTATAAGTGACTGTTATGAACTGATTAAAAAACAAGAGTCCATTCAGGAAAGATACACACTATTTATGAATGACCTATTGAATTATTCACTCAACCGACTCCTTCAAAAACACAGATTCATTAAGGAAAGAAAAACAACATAACTGCATCCAAAATCACACACTTCCCTACTATAGTTAGCAAAAAACAGTATGTGACAAAATAAGTATGTCAGAATGCACTGTACTCATAAAAGAGTAGGCAAAAAGTACCTGGATAACCTACTACTTCCAGCAAGATTCTGAAGTGTGCGTACAATGAGGCCACGGGAGAGGATTTGTGAATGGCGGTGAAGCAAAGCAACTGACGTTGGTAGTTCACATGATAAAGACAACATGGTGAATGTAGCATGGATTACATGTATAGTACATACGTTTTTCAGCGGTCGCAAAGTATTACTTGTTCAAAGTAACTATCTACTCCAGAGAGAATGTGATTTCGGAGGCAGTCAGTGTCTTTATGAGTGAGTCATTGAATCATTTACACAACCGATTCACTCAGGAGCAACACCAGTACTGTGTGTTGCTCCGAGACAGAAAGATGAATTCTGCTGTGGCTTTGTTTGAAACTACTAAAATGTAAGTTACTAAATATTAAACTGTTGCATAAAGGAAATGATCACACTTGTAATTGTTCTGTTCCTCTTGATATCAGCACGCATTTATTTACGCACTGATTTTCAGAACAACAGCACAATTGCGAGAGCGATATTGTTCGAATATTTTAATAATGTAAAAATGTCCAACCAAAACAATACACAGGGCCTGACTTATAAAAAAAAAATACAATACATTATTGATAATAGCTATTCTTTTTTATATTTAGCCTGTTGTTTATTCAGTTGCACTTTTCACAGATGTATTGCTTGGTGTTGTCTTTATTTGTCCCTGATTAATGCAGTGACCAGGTTCAAGCTGTGATATGAATGCACTATGATCAGCTATAGACGAATCCGACGAGCGTTCTGTGTAGGCTGCCATCTTGTGGCGACGCCATTACTGAGCTGTTACCGGTATGTAAACAAACCTCCGTGATAACGCACCCTCGATGACAGCTACAGCCGGGCAGAATGACTTGTTGGGTTGATGATGTTAGACAGTGGCCTCCAGTCACAGATGAAGGTACAAACGATCTTACAGATTATTTATGAAAATAGCTTGGCAATGACTATGTTAGCTAGGCTAACGTTAGCTAACGAGTAAACTATAAAAAGATCTGTCCATTTGGCAACAATAAATAAATGAATGACATCAAATAAACAAATTCATGTTTTTCATTTGTGTCCATTATTTATCTCATTTTCACATTGCAAAAGGCAAGGGTAAGGTACAACTAGAAAGTATACATAATATCGACCAATTAGTGTTTTTAAACATGGAAAGAGGTCAATATAACAGCAGAACAGTGTCACATAACGTTACATTTAGCTCAGGAAAGCCATTTAATGACCATAGCATGTTAATTGAATAGAAAAAAATAGCTAGAGAGGAGATTTTGCTGAGCACTATATTACATATTTATTATATTTTGGTATGCCATACACCTTAAACATAAACATGACAAATAAAAATAATAAGCAGGCATGCTAGTTGGACAGTAACAAATATTGAATACAACAGTACACAACAATAGGCTACTATCTAACAGTACTGTCCATATTTTAGACAAATAACAGTGTTTTGTGTCACTGACAAGACATAGCTTTCCAACAACATCTGAGCCAAGTTAAAGTTAGCAGCTAACAGACAGCTAGCTAGCAAGCTGACGTTGACCAGCTAGGTAACATTAGGTGGGTTACCCACATTAACATTGTCACAATTTTAAAGGGAAATGGGATTCAATACAAGCCAAAACTTACCCTGCTGTTGTTATTAGGAACCCATCCCTGCCTGTTGATGTTTTTCACCCACTTCTGGCGAATGTCCGTGTCTTGTACTCGCCCAGGAAATCTGTGTAAACCGTATGGCACCGGACAGGGGCAGTCGACCCGGGGTATTTTATGTAACTCACAACGTTTACTCTTCCAAAGTGAAATTTTACTGCCGCCATTGAAACAATTGATAACGGAACATGTTTTCCCACTCGACATTATAAAAGTTACACGTTAGTGACAAGTGGACGCAAGTTGCAACTAAACCAATAGGAGGCAATGGCGCAACGCTACCCAGCAACAGCTCAGTTATGGCGCCCACTTACTTCCGGTAGTTTCGCCGGATTCGTCTATAGGCTACTTTCCAAAATGTTGTCATAATATGCTTTGTGCATCTTTAATATATTTGCAAATGTGATGGATCCACTGTTTGAAAAAAACAGACATTATGAAAAACACTTTTACCACAGGGTGGTTTCGTTTCCACAACCAGCGTTTTTCTGACTAGAGCTGAATGGACCGACTGAGCCCCGATTGGACACAGTTCTCTCTGTAACTTGAATAAATCGAGTGTGGTTTATTACGTTCCACAGGTTTGGGCGTCTTCTGATCTGGTTCTTTGTTGGCTGCCGTTTTAGTTGCTAATCAAGCGCTAATCACATGTTAGCGTACTAACAGATCAAGAGAGATTTTCTGAGGTCATTTTGAGGGCTCATTTGTCTTTTAAAATTAGAATCAATGTTAAACAGAGACCTCACTTTTCTTAGTGGCCCCTAGTTAATATTAGCCTAATCTTTCTCCAGGAGAAAATAAGAGGGAGGGTTTATTTAACATGCCTGTTGCATCAAAGAAAAAAGAAAAAAATAGAAGAAATATTCTGGAATGCTGAATGTCTGAGAACCTTCTGTCTCTATGGAAACCGTTGCTCAACACAAACAAATGCTGATTCGCTCTCCAGACGTGAAAAGAAAAGAAACGTTTTCCCAAAGGAAAGAGTTGGACCAAAGGGTTCCTCTGGTGGGTTTATGTGGGAACTCTTTCAGACCACTGATGAATTCAGCCAAGTCAAAGAATAGCAGAGCAGCTGCTTTATATCGCAGGACATTGGGCATATTTCAGTCTGCCTGTCAACCCTTTTTTAATAGCATTTATCAAAGTATACTGCTTCTACAACACTGGACAGAGAAAACACGAATAAAAGACTAATATTAGAGTCTCTTTGACATTTTTGACCTTTTATTGCAAGGCAAGGTTAGTTTAGGTTGTAAACAAATTATTAATAATTCATGATATTTGCCAAAAAATACTTTTCAAATGTATTTTTTTAATTTGTCAAAGTTTACTTCTTTTTTTTTTTTTTTACAAATATTTAAAAAGATAATGGACACATTTAATCACAGATAGTAAGGAAAATGTCTTAATATTTTTATTAGATTTTTTTTAAACCATATGAAACATGAATACAAAGAGTACATTTCCAAGTATGGTGTTTTAAGCTGGATTTTTTTTTTTTTAAAGATTTTTTTATTTTATTATAGGCAGTCATTGTTATTTTGGGGGGCTGCAAAGGCATGTCTATAGAGTGCTGGGTTTTGAGGGCATCCATGCACATCTATACTGTTAGATTTCTGTTGCTATTCAGCTTTTCATTTGAAGTCTATATGGTACTGTAGGGTAGCAAATGTATGATGTTATATTAACAGGGTGTTGCCTCTTTGGCTGCTGTACAATTATTGGTTTTGGCCTTGAAGAAGAGTGCTTAGTTTGGCATAGATCATGTCTTCCCATGATTTTGAGGTAATCCTACAAAAAAATATAGAAGTCTTGAACGAAAAATGTGCATGAACTCCCGTTTGTCACTTTATTAGTGTGTCTAAATCAGTGTGTCAACCATTTTAGTGCGTAACTGAGGAACAGATGAGGAACATCAAAATAAAAGACTACAGGGATGGAAAAGAGTCTGGGTTGGATTAATGGTGGGAATGCAGCCCAGTTTAGATGCTGGGACGGGGAGGCAAACACATAACAGGAAGTTCAGTGGCAAAAGAAAGGAAAGATTGAAAGAGACCTGAGGAAGGGCCAGAATTGTCACATAATCAGTTTAACAGCTTTTCTCCATTTCTTCAATAAAAGAAGGAAGTTTCAGTATGCTGGTGGTCTTCAACTGGATTGTTTTAATGTAGAATGCTATAGTTGTCCGTCTTTGCAATGCTGTCAGAAAGTTGTTGTAGGCTTTGTTGAGTACGCTTCAATGGACCATGAAGGTCAGCCACTGTCAAGCAACCTTTAAAAATGGTTTTGTGTTTCATAATGCAGGGCATATATTTGATTCTACACAGCACATTCCAAGTATGGTACACTTTGATGTCCACCCTGACATGAAGTAACACATTTGTCTTTCTATTGCACCCTTATTTATTTTTAGTTTTTTGGAATATTGCCATATTTAATGTTTTTTTTTCTTCTGTGCATAATATTGCTGTTTAAATCCACGTGCTCCCGTAATCTTAATCAAAATAACTCCCCCTCCCTCTTCTCTTCTCTAGTGGGACAGCTTGTCACCACTCTTCCTTACACTATCAAGTGCAAACATTTTTTTTTCTTGTTTAAAGCAGTTATACATCACAACTTTCGCTTCATGAAAACTTTAATTTGCACTTATATTTGTGGAAAATGTCACACAAAGCAAGACTCTGAAGTCTCACCATTGTAAGTGTTTTCTTTTTTTAATTATTATTTTTGTGCGTTGTCATGTTTCCATTTTTCCACTCAGTATCCTCAGTGAATGTTTTTCCATTGTTGTTGTTTTTAAAGTCTGATTTCCTACGTTTGACAATAGTCAAACAGTTCCAGCTTGAGAAATGAAAAGACAAAGAGATCAGCATATGGAGGAGTTTTATGTTTGGCTTAACTGCACAGTTCACAAAACACAAACACAAGCTCAGCATTACTGTCAGATCTCTGAGTGTGGTCATCTACAGTATGTGATTCGCCATCAAACAGATCCATTAGATCAGCGATTCTCCAACTAGGGATATTTGTGCCTCAGGGAATACTTGGAAATGTTTGGCTTTTGCTTTGTTGAACCTAAAATAAAATACCGGTAGTACTTTTAAAGATACAATATATAAGATTTTTGCATTAAAATATCCAAAAACCACTAGAAAAAAATGGTATATGTTTTTTTTTTTTTTTACAATGTTGAAATCCAGAGAAATACGCAATTTCAACCAGTGAAACGACCCGTGTCTTTGTCGCTTGTCAATATCATCATATCCCCCTACCCTCAGTGTCATGATTCCTGTCTTGTGTGGACTTTTGTTATTTCCTGTTCGGTGCCATGTTTTTGTAGTCCTTTGTAGTTTTTCTTATTTATTAGTCTTCCCAGGTGTTTATAATTAGCCACACCCCCTTGTTATCTTGGTTAGCTTGTTTGCTTGTGTATTTAATTATTTCGTTTTTAGCCAATTATTATTTATTTTTCCCTAGTCTGAGTTTGTCTAGTTTTGCTTTTATTTAATAAAGTGTGTTGCACGTGGATCCTGCTTCCTCCTATGATTCAACCTCAACGTTACACTCAGCTGTCCATGGGAACGGTGTGCTTCCTGAAAAAATGTGGAAGTAGCGGTGAAACTAACATACTGTGCCTTTAAATGATTATAAGGAAAAAAGGAAACTAAGAACTATTATATACAGGTTCATAATTATTATGAATAATGTATAATAATAATAATTCATTTTATTTATGGGCGCCTTTCAAGACACTCAATGACACCTTACAAACAGTAAAATACATTAACAATGAGTATAAAGATGAAAAAAAATGTGTCAATCAGAATAAGCTAATCTAAAAAAATTAGTTTTAAGACATGATTTAAAAATTGAAAGACTATAACTATTTTGTATGTCTTGAGGTAAGGTATTCCAAAGACTCGAAGCAGCACAACTAAAAGCTCTACATCCCATGGTGGTCAGACGTACAGATGGTATTACTAGAGTCGTAGTTGAAGAAGACCTCAGAGATTGAGTAGGTGAATACACATCATGTATACACACGTCATTAGATTACTTAGTAATTAATTACAACCGACACTGATTTTAAGGAAACAAAAAACAAGTCAACTGGTCATTATGGCAAAGTAGACCCTGGCAGGAGGATCAGGATCCTGATGTGGCGCAAAGTGGTAATGAAAAAATGTGGTTGTGCTCACACAGCCCTGAACAAACTCACAAACGTGCAAACCCTCTGGCCTTCAGCCCTTATTGTGGCAGGGTGCCATCTTCTCAGATCTCTCTTTTATATTCGCCAGTTTGAATATCCGCCAGCCCACCTGTGCAGCTCAATCACAATTGTGGGACGATGACGGCGGAAACGTGAGATAGGGGTTCAGTGTTTAGGTATGCTCTCTGGGCTCTTAAGGTATCAGGGCTATCAGCTCTCTTTTATCATTGCTGATGTAACGTTATGAAAATCAGGGCTTACAGTGCTAAATATCAGTAATGTGTTTTTCCCTGCAGGCTGGAATGAGACGAATACAAAAAGAAGGGAATTTCCCATGATGCACCAAACATTCAAATCCGAGAAACACATGTGGCATCAAGGCTGCAGCTTAAGAAAGAAATGGACTTATAAACATGAAGTGTTTTCATGCCAGTGCGAATGCACATCTGTGTATCATTACGAGAGGAAAGAAAAGAAAACACACTGAGGAGTGAAAGAGACTTGGATAATATACAATAAAAGATTGTTTTAGGCAGGTCAGTGCTGAAGGCTTTGCAGTGTGTGACAGTGATGGATAGAGAAATAATTGACATTGCATTGAATTTGCAGTCAAAGTCATTGAATGATTCGATTTGTTGAATTATAGTTTATTCAGATGCGGAGAGTTTTTCTGTATGTCAAGTAAAGTGCTACTTCATAGGGAGCTGGCAATGTTTTATTAAAAGCAGACATTGCATTCACCCTTGTCTTGACATTTAACAATTTAATTATCTGGGATAAACACATGGAGTTAATGTGCAGGTTATACGGGAGCCAAACGATGACATCATTCAGGATAGAAAACTTCCGTTTGGCTAAGATGCTGATAAGACATAAAGGCTACAATTCTGATTATTTTTTTTGTGGCATAAAGTAAAAAATGTTAGGTTATACAACCGTCCTGATATAATGAAGAAAAAAAGCTTAATTAAAAAGTTAAAAAATTAAAAATGTGGTGCAACCAACAAAGTCATGTGGTGCAACCAACATGCAAAATATGCATAAACAAAAACGTGAAACAGGAAAATACCCCTGCAGATCCTCATGATTGTGTCAAGGTCAATTCAAGTTGTAAATGTCATGTGTTGCAACCCTACAAAAAACGTAATGATATTTATGAATTAATAATAATTCATGGTATTTATAAAAATAAATAAAAAACTCCCATATAGTCAACATTTAAAGTTCATCAAAGTTGTCCTAAGACAAGAACGGGTATTGTTCAAAATTCATGTATAACTTTGATGAAAGGTTTTGATCCACTTCAAATGTTGACTGTATTTCAAATATAAAAAGTATAAAATACTTTTGAGCCTTACTCAATCTTTTCCAATGCTTCATGGGAGTGAGCGGCCCCAGGTCGACAGAAATGTGTGTTTTTGTGGTAAAAGCAACTTGTCTGATTCGTCCATCTCTCTTCAGCATTACAGTATGTGTAGTGCAGTTATTTTCTGGTAATTCGACAATTAAAAAATAAATAAAGTTAAAATCACGCTTACTTAAGGCTTCCATAGAGGCAAATACCTTTGCTAAACCTCAAAGCTCAGACAGGTCTGGAAGAATACATTATCGCTATAAATAAATTGCTACGTCTTTCTATGGAGACCATAAATGAAGCCTTCCAGAGCACTACAGAAAAACAGATCTTATCATTCTATTGAGTCTTTGACTTCACTAAATGCTTTAGCAGGAATCTGTGAAATAATTCAATTCAATGGGGACGAACTCAGTCAACCCTGAGATGATGTAATAGGTACTTTTGATACTGATTTAGGTCCTAGATTTAATTTAGTGACCTATTCAAACTCCACATACCACAGTCCCTTTATTTAGGTGAAAACCATCTGGTGGATGAATATATGGGCTTTTCACTGTATATGAAAATCCTGTTTCAGGAATTAGACTAAGCAAACACTCATTCATAGCATGATGAAAGATAATATTAAGAATAGGTGCAACAATTTTCCACTTTTTTTGTGTGTGTGTTTCCACCCATTTCTGCCCAGTGCCGCCCATGGGTCTGGCCTTTATTGCTGGGCAATGTGCTGTACGCCTGACAATAGCCAAACTGTTCAGAGTTGAGAAATGAAATGTGCAGCAGACATTAGCCATCTGGTGGATGAATTTTATACTTTCCCCCCACAAAACTAGAAGAGGAAATGAAAAACATTTTTAAATGAAAACTAAGCAAATGTTTATTTAAAAGTACACTGTATTTTTAAGTACACTCAAATTTGATGTTTAAGTCGATTCATATTAAATGACATTAAACTGACTTAAGAAAATGAGTTGAATCTTGTATAAAAAGTTGAAAATTGCTTGACTTTTTTGATGAATTAAAGCAATGTAAAAACATATATTGTCATAACTTATTGGTCATATTTTTTTTACAGTGTACATTCAAAAATATACATGTAAATTAAAAGCCTTTATTTTGCACCCAGAAATATGTACTACTGTACAGTTTTACACCAAAGAGGCGAGTAGTCTTTCTTACAAATATGTTTAAATGATGCTCTATATCTAACTAGACTGTTACCAATGTGGCTGTTTTTATTTATTTCCACTTCACAGAGGCAATTTTTTTTTTTTTTTTAAGTTTGTTTCCAGTCATGGAGTTGAGTGAGTTTAAAACATTTGGGAATGGACCGGAAGTGTATCCTGGTAACCAAATTACTCCCTTGCGTAGGGTAGGAGCCACTGTCCAGTCAAGTGAAAGACAGAAGTGCAGTATTCGGATCTTACCAAATTTGGAAGATGAAGAAAATGAATAGAAATGCTCAAAACAGGATTACATAATCTGTTGAAAGGCTATAGTTTGCACTGTAAGAAGGAAGTTTCGACAGTTTAAAGGAATTTACTACAGTGTTTAGATAAGCGCAGTGGTTGATAGACCTCAGCCTGGGGTGATTTTTAGCAGCTTTACCCGTTCTCAGGGTGTAGGCAGAAACTGTAATGGCTGCTTTACTCCAGTTACTGTATGTATTACAATGATGTCAGGGTTAAACTCCACAGCAACTGACTCTCAGTCAAATACCATGTGTGTACAATTATTACTCTTCCTGTAGTTATAAACAGTGGCCTCGAAAAAGTATTTGGACAATTATGCCACACTTCTCATACACAAATGTATGAGTTTAATTGCATTAGATAACAACATTGGCAAACTGGCAGAATATTAAGTGGCATTTGCAAACAAATGATGTTAAAACTATTCTCAGAACTAAATCCACTTTTCTGAGCCATTACTTTAAAGTTTAAACCAAACGATCCTATTTTTAGTGGCTGTACTTCCCTAAAGTTCACACATCAGGTGACTCTGAACATGATCCAATAACGTTTGAGAGAATTCCAGAACAACCGTCGTTATTGTCTTTAATTCCTTTTTATCCATGTTTGTTGCTGTCTGACATTTAAAAATATATATTTCAAATGTCGTTATAACAAAAATGATAACACACCTACAATATTTCAACTAGATGACAGCATTCAGTGACAGTTTTGATGCAAGTCTTTGGTATGGGACTGTTTATGGCATTGAATGATGTAATCTGAAAACAAACACGCCACAGGCTCAGTGAGAACATTAAAGAGCGCGAGTTTGACAGTCACAGCTCTAAACATGTTGAGTACGAATGGACAGTTATCACGGCATCATAAATCTTCTATTCTCCAGCTTTGATTTGTTAGTAGAGGTTATCCACTCTTCTGTTTGCATTGGGATTGCACAGTCGCACTGTTTTTGTCACAGAAAATGCTTAGAAAAGAAAATGTGCTTATTTTATTATAATAGTTTTTACAAAAAGAGTGTCCTGTTATAACATGATTTCTATAAGCAAATACACTCTTGACATTTGCTGTTGGGCGGCATAATGGATAAATATGGCCCATGTGCCTATCATCGCACTTTGGTCAGGCTGAATTGTGTGTTTTTGAAGCAAACAACACACCCTGCATTGCTAACACATCACAGGAGGTCACATTTCCAGCTGTTTCGAGATAACTGTACTTAAAGGATCTGATGAAAAGTCCAGTTAAGCGCTCTATCCGGTTAAATGGGAAATGTTTAGATCTATGTCATAGGTGATGTCATAGCAAAAAAACATGTGCACTAATTAATAACATATCAATTCATACATGTAATACCAGCAACTTCCAACATCTATATTGCTGCAGTGATATTTCAGAACCACTGGAACGTTGTATTGACCAATCACCATTCAGAATTGGTCCCATTGACCATTGTTCAGTGAATTTTCGCAGACAAAATCTTCAGTTCAATATCCATTCGACAAGGGATTTTGTGTGAGGTCAGAAGATTTCCCCACTCAGAGTTCACAGTAGGTTAACACAAGTTGGTCACACAAATTTGGCGCACTGACCAGGGGCTATTCAACGATTTCAATCTTAAGGGGGCTCAGCCCCCAATGAGGGAATATATTAATATATATTTAGGGAGTATATTTAATATAATGTTTGTATAGGGTAGGCATGAACAATACCGTAAGTTCTGTACTGCAAACCTTATATTACGGTTACTAATTGTTTAGCAATATGTTTAAAGTCCTTAAATCATTCCTTTTTGTTCTGTTTTCTATTTATTGAAAAACAGAACGGCTCATGAATCTATTAATTTGCCACTTTTATAATTCAAACTGACATTAAAAACTACAAATGCCTTTACTCAACTGCTGGGTAATTATTTAGTAGAAGGAAATAACTCCACGTGATGTTTCTTTATCTCTGTCATTCACTCTGATAAGTTTAAATGCAGAAATACAAACTCATCAGTTTGTATCAATAATTTTTAAACACATGTGATAGTTTAAACACATTTTTTTAACTCTAGTTGTGCAGTAAAATTTACTTTAAAGAAGATAAACAATTCTCATTTTCATTCATGCAGATAACATGGAAAATGTGCCATGCTTTAGTGGACGATTTCTGACACCTGGTGGAAAACAAACACTTTTAAAGGGATGGTTCACCCAAAAATGTTGATTCTGTCATCATTTTCTCAAGTTGTCCCAAACGTGATTAAATTTCCTTGTTCTGCTGAACAAAAAAAAAGAGGATATTTTGAAGAGAGTCAGTAAACAGTTGATGGACCCCATTGATTATGATAAAAAAAAGAAAAAAAGACTGGAAGTCAATGAGGGCCATCAACTGTTTTGATTAGCCTACCAAGATTTCTCAAAATATCTTCTTTTGTTTTTAGTAGAAGAATTAAATTTCAGAAGGTTTGGAACAACTTGAGAGTGAGTAAATGATGACAGAATTTACATTTTTGGGCGAAGTATCCCTTTAAAGGGATAGTTCACTTTGAAATTCAATTTTGGTATGTTTTAGCTTACCTGAAGTGCATCCAAGATGTAGGTGTCTTTGTCTCCGCAGTAGTTTAAATTTTTATATTTTTTGTTCAAACCGTTCTTGTCTGTCATTCATATAATACAGGTGGGTAGGCTACTGTCTCCGAAAGCTTGCAGAGATGTCTCTAATAGCATGCAGAGAAAAGTCCAAATTAAAAAATTCCCCATCGCAAGTGCACATTGATGGCCTAAGACACGAAACAAGCGGTTTGTGTGAAAAAACGAACAGTATTTATATCGTTTTTATCTCTTTTACACAACGACGTCCAAGTGATCTGTTTACACCGGATTTCTTCCCCGGAAACTAATCTAACCGCCTTCGATTGGACGTTGCATTTTTAAACTCAGCAGAAACGCGTGTGATTGGCTGTACGGCTCAACGTATGGCTTTGATTGACCTGAACAATGAAGCGAGTAGTGTGTCAAGATAGAAGGCTTACAAATTGGGAGTAAGTGAAAACTCAACACTCCCGGATGAGTTCGCGCGAGCTTAGGCCATTAATGTGCACTTACGATGGGGCATTTTTTAATTTGGACTTTTCTCTGCATGCTATTAGAGACATCTCTGCATGCTTTTGGAGACAGTGGGCATAGGCCTACCTATATACCTGCATTGACTGACAGACAAGAACGGTTTGACCTAAAAATATCAAAATTGAAACTACCGCGGAGACAAAGACACCTACATCTTGAATGCACTTACGCTAAAACATACCAACATGTAATTTTAAAGTGAACAACTATCCCTTTAACATGAAAATGAAATGAAATTGCCACTATAACCAGTAGATGGCTGCAGAGGAGCACTCATTAAAGCTCACTTTCCACTCACTTTTATAAGGTCTAGTTCTTTTCACGTGTTTTGCTTTTGGATTTTTAATAAAATTACTATTAGAACAAATGTTATAAATTTTATTGTACTGAAGTATAGCAAATGAAGGAAAAGTCATAAAGTCTCATGCCGTTAAGATGAAGGGAACACTTTTTAAAAACCCAGATCCCAACAGCCTAGAAGGTTTTTTTTTTATGTTTAATGTAAAACATATACATTTAAAATGAAAATAGCATCATGATCGTTTTCTACAGTATGTCTTCATATGCGAAGTGCTCCATTTTCATTGGAAGAAAACAGCTGTAGTGTGCTGAGGGATGAACACAGCGAAATATTACATTGACAACAGACATTTTTCTGTCCAGTAAATTTAGCTATTTTTGATACTCTTTTGGAAGCAGATTAAAAAAAAAAAAAAATGAATGAAGCACTATTCATAATTTTTTTTTTTAAGAAAAAAAGTTTTCAAATATTCCAGTCTCTAATGCTCTACAGACACACAGAGTTCTACATTTTTCTTTGAAGCAAATGTATGAAATTATTATTAATAATAATAATAATCAATACACAGACAAAACTGAGCAGGTCTAATTTAACAGAATATAGCTGTAACTGGAGAAACTCAGATCACAAGAGTATTCCCAAAACCAACCATTCATTGTAAAATGGAGGAAAACAAATAGCAACAATGGCAGTGCATTCAAGATCATCTACATCAATTTACCTTCACTCCCATATTGTTCGTGTCTTGTTATAGCATGTTCTCAATACAGCAGTCACATTCAGCTAGACTTAAATAAGACATCCAAGACGAAGGAAAAGCATTATGTAAACTTTATTATGGGATTAACATAGAGAAGCAGCAGGACTTGACTTGCAGGCTCTGCATAAGAAAGTTCTCAAAAGAAAATAGGCCTGATACAGCAAAAATCATAATAACAGTCATAGAGTACAAATGCACATTCAGTGAGAATGTAGTCGAACCTACTACGAACTAAAGGGAAACATAATACTTCAGTTTCAACACTTTGAGAAACTGGGGTTCATCTAAATATTCAGATCACAAACAATACAAAAGATTTAGCTTTTCCTTAATCCATTTTCATGCGTTATGTAACAGGACTAGATTGGCATCAGAAATATTAGCTGCAGCTACTTGGTCACCAATCACACACACACACACACCAACTGTCCCTGTGGACTTCCACTAGCTACCTGATAAATCAGGGGTGTGCTCCTGCAGAATCGAGCTCCATCCTGTCCCAACACACCAGCCTAAAGTTTCTAGTAATCTGGAAGACCTTGATTATCTGGTTCAGGTGTATTTAATAAGAGTTGAAGTTAAACTCTGCAGGACGGTGGCCCTCCGGGAGCAGGATCTGTCCTCTTCTTAAAAATAGGAGCTTGGCAATTTTACTTTACTGTCGTGTACATCCTGAAGAACTTCTTCTAATTTTTTTTAAAACTCAGGAATGTTCCCTTATGGCCAAAAAGTAAATCTGGGTTTGAGAATATTTTTTAGATTTATGATGATGTGCTCCTGAAATCATCTGCACGAAGCCTCTAAGGAGAGATTCAGCTCTCAAACAGCCCGGCTCCTCTGCATAAAACAAAGCTCCCCAAGTGAACTTGTGTTGTTTTATCTGCTACTAGAACACACATTACACACACATCCTACTGTACATGCAGTATTGTGCAAGTGGGGTCTTGGTTTTGTCCTTTGTAGGGGAGCTATATGCAAACATTGAAATAACTACACAAACAAAGATAGTTAAATAAATTATCCTTAAATTAATCATAGGACAAGTCAGAAACGATGACGTTGACCACTGTGTGTATATCGCGAAGCTAAAATTTTCCTCTTGTTGCGGACAGTTGGAATTGGGGTTGAGGACTATCGAGTGGACCAATAAGAAGAGCCCAGGGGACTGTCAGTGGTGCAGTTGGAGCTGAAGGCATGGTTGTAGCATGTGGCGTCACTTTTCTGCAGAATGATCCGTGATAAGGCAAGAAGTGGGGCAATATGTGAAAGTGCGTGAGGTACTGGTAGTGGCTGTTGTTATAGTGTAGTTGGGCTTCCCAAAGACTAGAAATCAAGGCTGAGCCTCCGTGTTGGGCTCCTTTTCGTAAATGTAGCTGCCAACCCCACCAGTGTTTACACCTATAAATCCAAAAGAGTCAATCAGACTGGGTTAATAACTAATTTAACAGGGACATATACAGTTATCAAATCATTAAGAAAGCAAAAGATAATATAAGATCAAAAATTGCATGAAAAGTGCTTTATCTTTAATGCTAATAAAAAAACTAGTGACAGTATTTTGAAACCAGATTGTCAGAAAATTAAGCAATAGCTCCCCCTAGAGTTGAAAAATCTCACGGTACCTTTTGGGCCGAAGAGGACAGCATAACACGGCTTATGGCAGTAGGGCTGACCATTGTGCTACAACACATAAAAACACATTTTAGGACAGATTTATGCATTCAGTTGATAATTGTATAGGTATCATCACTACCAGTTTTTTCAATGCCTTTTCATTTCTTGCGCATCAGCTAAAACATTTATTGTGTACGTGCATATACACAGTATGTAAAACATTATTTCATTGGCTTCTATGGGGACACAGGAAAGTTTATACTAAAGTAATATTCTTTTTGCACAATGTAATTATCACACAAAGTCATATTGATATTTAAATTTTTTTTGACTAATTGTACAGCCTCACTCCCAAAGGAAATCTTAAAAAACAACAAAAATACAAAAAACTGGGAATTGTAAATTAACCAGTTAATTCCCTTTATTTCCAGCAAACTGATTTATTACCTAATGACCCACAGGTGCCCTGCGGTTTATTCAAGATTTATAATGTAAAATTGATTCTTGATTTACCTCTTTTACATGGACAGAATTAATAAATAGTAACATGGCCTCCATCTATGCACTTCTACTATAAGCAACCTTTATTTTCCTCTCACCTCTGCGTGGCTGCCTGCTGCCAGGGTCTTTTTACATCGCTCACAGCGCAGGCACGGGCGATGCCAGTCCTTCCCCAGGGACGTCACCTTCTCCGCTGCCGTAAGTATGTAAAAGAACATGTTATTCTGCTAACTTCATAACATTTCCTGTTATTCATTCCCTATAATTAAAATCCAAGACACGGTATGAAATGTTATTAGGACAGAGAGAAAGCATACCGAAATAGACCTTCTTGTTGCATCTGGGACACAGGTTTGCTTCCCCAGAGAAGGTGGTGATGCTTCCAGCTGAAATGAGAGGTGCATTCACTCTATGATCCAAATAAACTGTAATTTCTCATACGTCATATTGCAAAACATTTAGAACACAATTGTTTGTAGCTAAACCTAGCATATAAAGCCTATGCTTTAAACATATAACCTCTATGTTTCTGCTTACACATACAGATCAGATCAGAATAAGTGAGTTGCTGCTGATTTCTACTGTTGTTTTGTACCTTTAGATGGCAGCCTTGAAGATACTGGGACCCATTTCTCCTGAGGTTTGGGTGCGGAGTCAACGGTGGATCCGGGTGGGGAATTGTTGGCGGGATTCTCGTACACATATGATCCTGCACCTCCAATGTTCACACCTACATATTGACCAGTTTTTTATGAAAATATCCCACTATCATGCAAAATGTGCAATCAATGCATTAGGTGTTAACTAACAATCCTATGCTATGGGATTTTTCACCTCATTCATGTACTATGTATATATATAATTAATGAACAATAGTATATAATCTAACAATTAACCTACATTAATAACATTGATACTTATTGTAAAGTGTTACCAGTTTCCAGTCTTTCTCCAAACAAGAAGATTCCTAATGCCCAGCAGAGGGCACTCTTTATTTTCAGAATAACAATGTTTTATATGTAACCATTTATTAATTTTTTAGACTCTTTGCCAAGTCAAATCAATAATTTTACAACCTAATACACTGTATATAAATGGGCAGAGATCAGTTAGTTCCATGTCAATAGACCTTATTCAGAGCAGCGCCATGACAGGTATAAAAGTGAGGCTGTGAGGGACAGCGCTGTAAAAAGCTGTAAAGCTCCTATAGATCACTTATAATTTTCCACAGCTCATGTCGTCTTGAGTTTCTGTTCCATTAAAGTTTATTGGAAAGATATTTTTTGCAGTGTTTCAGCAGCATAACAATTCAAAAACACATTAAATACCAGTACAACCCACTGAAGAGATGCACGCCTATCCCTCACAGCCTCGCTTTCATTCCAGTAAAGATGGCGCTGCTGTGAATAAGGTCTATGTTGATGTCACAGGACTTCGACTTGAAATGCTAATTGTTATCTCACCTTTTGGACCAAAGAGGGCAGCATAGCATGGCTTGTGGCAGTATGGTTTCCCGTCATGCTGTGAGGATGTAAAACAGAATAAAAACCAGTCATTCCAGGCTTATATTCCATCAATCAAGACTCTACAAGTGATTGAGTGCGCACGTTTGCTAACTTAAGTTTCCGATTTAACCCTCTGCTTGGTCACTATCCTAAATGTCACAGACGGTGCTTATCTTGGTGTCCTCTCCCTGATAACACTCACAGCAGTTATAGTCTATGTTGATGGTTTATGCGTCTTTGCGTACTTGTGTCTGTGTGTGTATATGGAAGGTTGTGGACAGAACATTCTTCAGTGGTAGTTGCTCCCAGACCCCTTTGGTGAGGGCCATGGCGGGAAAGGGTTGCCATGGGAACCATCAGACGGCAACTGTGTGACCGTTACAGCTGCGCAGGTCAGGATAAAGGAACGGAAAGGGCAGAGAACAGTGGCCATATGCCAGTACAGAAGAATGCAAAGGGGGGAAAAAAATGCGTAATGAGCCCCACATTCCAACAAAGACTAGCAGACACCTTCCCGCTTCAATTCACATGATGGAAAACTTGATGATGTAGTAACATATCAATACTTCTAAAAAAGGCAACAACAAAAAAAGCTACACCGGCTGACTACAAAAGTCTAGTGGTTCTGGTGTAAACCAATCAGGACCCTAAAGTAGTAGCCCAACCAGACCACTGGGAGGGAATTTTAGGACTTCACCAGCACTCCTAAATTTAGTCTCACATGTGACTTTAGCATAAAGTCTGGTCAACTTTACAGCTTATTCTAGCAAAGTTCCTATAGTGGAATCTGAAATGTGTGTTTAAGGAAATATACTTGCTGTTTCTAAAAGATTAAATCCCATCAACCTCATAAACATCAAATCCAGTGACTAGTTCTTCTGTGAAACCGCTAACTATAGCAAATCTTGACTTTGGATTCCTGGCAGATTGAAAAAGAACCAAGTTTAGACCCTAAAGATGCTGTTACACTGACAGCCGATTTGATCGCTGGAGGTCGTCAAGTCTCTGTATTACTAGTTAGTTTGCCAGCAGGCGTTCTAACTCTTGGTGCTTTTCCACTGCAAGGTACGACTCGGCTCGGCACGGCTCGGTTTGCTTTAGCTCGGTTTGCTTTTCCACTGCAGTTAGTACCGCTTCAAAGTGGGTGGGATTTTAGACTGATCGTTATAGTTGCGCCGCTCCTCCAGCCATGCCATACTCAAAACGTTTTGAGCTGGTCTACTTTCGACCACTTCCAAAGACAGTCGAAAACTCATTTGACCGGATTACTTGTATAGTGTAAATGCTCATATGGTCAAATGCGGCTGAAGACCCAATTTTGGTTTGACGACGAAAAACGTACCAAGCACAATGTTCTCACCATTTCTGATTTCTAACATCGGCATGATCTTGCGGCTTTCAGAGCAGAAACTAAAGCTGCTGCTCAGCTCTCCGTACGTTTTTCCATCGTCTCCATGCACGTTCATGTGTAAATTGCGTGTCCATTAGATCGATATATCTGACAAACCAATACCCCATTCAGGACAGAAGTGGTTGAAAGTGGACAAAAGAGACGGATTAAAACACCAGGTGTAAACGGGAATGTGTCTCCCTCGTCTACTTGTGATCCGATCGACCAAGACGTATCTTAGTACCAGGTGTAAACAGGGCCACAGTTGCACACCCCTTGACTCCTGTAAATTCCCAGGTCTTGCTGTTTTGAGAACATTTTTGTGTGCAATATGCATTAGACGGACAGTGAATAGTCTGTGGGTGTGATGTCTAAGTCAGATACAACACTTAGTCCACCAGCTCCCATTACAGTTCTCACCGGTCATATAGAGCAGCTCACCAGCCCACACTTTTCCCAGAACCAAGAATCACATCCACCCCTATTCCCATAAATCATCTCGCTTTACCCTGCTTAAATCCATTGAGGACACTAAGGGGGGGATCATCTTAACCTCAATCAATGGTCTTAAAGAGAAATGTACACGACACGTGCTTTACCCGGCTTCACAAACCCATCTTCATTCCTGTACTATGTAACAACCAACAGAAATCTCAACATAGCAACCTGACCTACATCCAGATTAAGGGTGATGTGAGCTGTGAGGATGTTAATATGCTTACACAGAGATTACAGAGAGAATTCCTTCTATTTGTGACTCTTCCTGGAGTAAATGCAACACTTCTGTTTCCTACTCTTGTCCTTGTGGGATACAGACTCAAGGCAATATGATGACGACAATTCCTCTGGCTCTGAAACATCACAGCCCTGTCCTTTGCCCTCTGCTGCCATTCCGATCTAGACACAGTCATCACAGTGTGATGTAACAGGATGCTGGAAGGTCGTGGAGAATTTCATTTGGCTCCCAGTCATGCACAGGAACACCCGGGACGTACAAAGCTGGCCAGCAAGTTTTCAACAAATCACTGAAAACGAGCATCATCATGAGACACGATTACAAACAGCTTTCCAAAACAGAAAAGAAGGGAAAATGCTTATTGTAGCATAGCGTAGGCTTTGTGACGGTTTGGTTTGCCTTTGTATTTTCATGATTATATCATATTTACTACCTCTTAAAACGTTTATGTCATGCTAGCACCCGACACACATAATGCCACGTGACAGGCCTCAGTCCTGGTGCTGGACTCTTCAAATAGAGCACCGATCCTCTGATGGAAACGCGCAGTGCCATAAAGTCAATACTCAGCTGCTGGAGTTTGAGTTTCCCCAACTAGACTGCAGAGAGGTAGTGTGAGATTCTTACCTCAGCATGGCCACCCGCTGTCAGGGTCTTACTGCAGCGCTCGCACTTCAGACAGAACTTGTGCCAGTCCTTCCCCAGTGACGACACCTTCTCAGCTGGGAGATGAAAAAGAGAGAAAGATTGATTTTTACACTTTTTGATAAGAAAATGTGAGTTTGCACATGAAAAACTTGTCCAATACTATGGTTGGTCAGTGGTTGCCAAGTCAGTGTAATTATTATTAGAAAATTGCTAGGTGGTTACTAGGGTTTTGAGGCATTGCTATGGGATTTTTCACCTCAGAATTTGAGGTTTAATTCATGTACATTACACTAATGGTTAAAACTTAGGGTTGGGTGCTTGTTCAAATCCCTAACTCAGAGTTGTAATAACAGTGATGCTTGTTTTAGAATTTCAAATGAGACATATTTTTTGGGTTCGATTCTCAATACCGGCAGAAAAAGACTGAAGTGCCCTTGAGCAAAGCACTTAACCCCCAATTCGTGCACCACAGCAAAAATGGCTGCCCACTGCTCCGGGTGTGTGTGTCCACGGTTTGCAGTGTGTGTGTTCACTACTCTTAATGTGTATGTGCACTAACTTCGATGGGTTAAATGCAGGCAAATTCCATTCATGCTACTTTCACTTTTTATTTTTATTATAATAGACTATGGCTACATCTGAATGCATTCTTCCCTACTATATAGTAGATTAAATACTACTACTGGCGAGATGCTGAGGTGCGCATCCAATGGACATTTTCTGTAAAGCTGCTTTGAAACAATGTGTACTGTGAAAAGCGCTATACAAATAAATTTGAATTGAATTGAGTTTAACATCTCACTATCCCATGAGGCCACAGTTGAGGATTTGTGAATGGAAGTGAAGTGAGGCAACTCACAGTTAGGCCACATGACAATGACACAACAAATGTCCGATTACAGTCATACTATATAGATCTCACTTTTTGAAATGGTTTTAAGTACTAATTTAAAAAGTATGTACTGAGGGAGTATGCAACTTTTAAAGCAATATGCGTCATATTGTGAATTTGTGATAATATTGTGTTGCTGCTGATAGAGAACCTGCCCGTAACCACACCCTAGAATCTCTTATCTAAACGTAGTGTAGAAGGATTTTGAAGAAAGTTTTATGCTGTAAGTTTCCCTTCCACTCAAATATTAATGGCTGCAGCTCCTGATTAGCTATGAATGTGCCATGGAAACTTCCTGTCTGAGAATCCAAAATCCTAAAAGTATGTACCAAAGTATGTTGTGCATTTCCTCAGAAGGTTAAAACAAAGAGCCTCTCCCTGTCGTGAATGCAAAAGTGAGCGAGAGTCTCCACACAAGATTATTATTGGTGGATTTGTATAGTTTTCAGAGTCAGGCAGGCTTTATATTTTGAGAATGTTTGCTGGTCTGTGCATTTTCATTTTGATATTCCATCATATTTCATAAAAACAATTAAAAGTACTGGCCTCATGATGAGGGGTCCGGGTCACAGCGTTTTATTTCTAAGCAGAAATGTGTTGATGAGCAACACAAGGAAATGCAGTGGCAGGGGGCTATTGCAGCTGGACAGCTAAGTGACGACATTTACTACAGAGACCCACTTCTCCATTTCCCCTCCTGTCCCGTTTCTTCAGGAGGGTCCCGGGAGACTTCCCCAGACCTAATATTACTCTTTCCATTTATATACCTTGCTCTCAAGACAATGCATAACACTGGTCTGCTGGGACAACTCTCTCACTCTGGAGGAAACACCTTCGCTTATCAAAACGGGGCACAATCGGCTGGAGAGAACAGTTCATTTCCTCCTGTTTTTCTCTCCTTCCTTGCTTTCCCGTCTGGAAAAGCATTGTTTTCGTTCAGTCAGTTTTGCAGCCCTCTTAGTCCGTCTCTTGGGGGGGGGGGTTAGGTCAGTACAGCAGAGATAAGTTTCACCATCAGAGAAGGAGTTTTTTTTTTTACAGCTAAAGTAATGCAAAAACTCCTACTTCACTGAGATACCCAACTATATCCACACATGGAGGCAGAGGAATAATTTGAAATGTGTGGGCATGGATTTTCATTCTTTGTTTAGGGGTAAATCGAAGTTCAAAATACATGACCAGCGATATACTGTTATCGATCATCTCATGCCGCCCACACTGCTGAGAGCGACCGTTAGATGAATATGTAAATATGTGCTGCATGCTTTCCTCTTTGTAACAAAATAAACACAACAAAATTGAGAAAACAGAAAGCTTTTTTCAATAAAGCATAAGAAACGCATCTGATCATTGGAATGTGGATATGTTTGCACGAGCTCTGCAATTCAGCACTCAAGTAAAGTCACGTCACGTTTCTATAGCACTTTATACAATAGATTGCTTAAAATCAAGCAGCTTTACCGTATTAAACATGAAAAACAGTGCCAGTGTCTCGTTTCATCAGTAGTACAACTTAATTTTCTACTATAAAGCAGCTACTCTAGTGTGTTCATTGTTTTCACTCACAGACGTAATGCAACAGACTCGGGAAGAGAAATGAACGGGAAAAGATTTCCATGTGAAAGAAGGTGAAAGAAAGCCTCAGAGCCACACCTACTCATTACATAATCACCACGGACCAATGGTAGAAGTTTGCTTCGGCAAGCTGTTTTGAACTCCCAAAACAAACTCCAAACGAAGTTCTTTTTGGCTTGATTTTGTTCAAAATGATGTCATAGCAGTTCGTTTTTCATATATCGTGGCCTTAAGCGAAGAACTTCACCGTGAGTATATCAATGCCTTTACTGGCTCAAGTCAAATTAGTCCACCCTCAAGTTCTGGTCTCTATAAATTGCGGGTCCCTCCTTGAGACTGCAGGATTTTTTTTTACATTTTATTTTACGTCTGATAAACATTATAAATTTGATTGCCTAGAAAAGTGGTAGCGCAACTCTCCTTACCCAGACACATGTTTTAAGGAATCATTGATGTCCGGTGCCATTGATATAGCTAACTAACACAATAGTTTCATGCAGAAATATAAATATAAATTTAAAAATACTTATGTACTATAAATGTAACCCTATAATATAAATGAATTCTAAGCTCACACTGGAGAGACATAGAGGCCCAGAAAGTATAAATCACTGGTTTACAGCAGGAGGCTAATCCAAGAAAAGTGTGATTTCACAGTCAATGGCCCAACTGGATATAACAGAGAACGTCTCCACAGGGAAGAAGCCAAAGCCAGTGAGTACTATACAACGATAAGTGTGTGTACGTGGTGGTTGACGAAGTGCAGATGAGCAGAGCTGCCATTAAAAGGGCTTCTGTTGTTGTACAAGTGTGAGGTTGCTGGGAAGCCGTTTCAGTTATTGGTGTTGTTTTGCGTGGGCGGAGGGAATCGCTAATCGCACATCAAGCTGAATAGACCCCTGGACGACCTCCAGTCACAGTCTAACACACATCCTTTTACTACGGCCAAAAGAAATCAGTGTCTTGGGTGGTATATTTACAAGCAGCTTTGTCCGCAGAAAAAAAAATTGCAAGCCTGTTTCTGCTTTCCAATAGAAACGGCTACGGCGATAACCTAACAGCACAGTCATCTCGTACGTCCCTGAGGGGATCCATGCGACCGGAGAGACACGGGAGACCAGAGAGTGTTTCATTAGAGAGTCAGGTTACCTTGGATGCGAGGCATAGATGCATGAGAGCCGTAATGGACAGTTGTGTAAGACTATACGAGAGGCTGCAATACCTCCCAATGACCAGCTCTAATGAGCACAAGCAGAGGTTAAGAGTGCAATATGTAAACCTGATCGCAGATAAGCAGCGTAGTGCTTTGTTTTGAATCGCAGAGGTAATCTCTTTAGTCCTGCCGGTACTGTCTGTAGAGGTAACATCTCCCGTCAGCCATGGGTTGTGTGTTTTCCTTCAAGTTTGCTCCCACAATTAAATCAGATGAGAACACTTCTAACACCACGGATCGGGTCAACTGATCCGTGAGCAACACAGAGGTTCATTTAATGCGTTCTGGCTGGGGCGCTAAGGGAGGGTAAACGAAACCCTCAGCGACTTCAAACGAATGAGCTTGTGCCATCTCGGCAGGTTTGGATGTGAGCTAATGGAACTACACTATGCAGTCAGCAACCATTTCAAAAGCAAATCAGTCACAACACACAACTCTCTCTAACCAACGAGAGTCACATGAGATTTAATGAAGTCAACAATACAGAGCAAGATTTATGAACCTAATGTTGCATAAATAAGTTGCTCTGTAAACATGTCATGCCCAATATCCTGGGGTTGTTCCAGAATAGAGGAGGCTCTCAAAAAGTCCTTCACTGCCAGAAAACTCAAGCCGTGAGAGAGATGCATCAACATCAGTCTCCATTTAATCACTCTTATTAAGTTTGTCTAGGCACAATATATGCCTCTGCTCAATCACTCTAGAACACAGGACACCATGTTCGTAGTTATTAACGTTTCTCTTTAGCCAGCATGGCTTATTTTTTAAACTGATGTGATTGACCCTTCTCTCCATCCCCTTGCTAATTCAGACAAGCTTTACCGAACATCACTTTTGTAAGAAACCTGTAAGATGAACTGAAGAAATGGCACCTGTCTGTCTCTATTATAAGGTGAGTGGCTGCAATGTTTTAACATATTTTTGGATAATTTCCATAAAAACTATCCAAACGTTCAAACAATCCATAGACTTACATTTGACAACAAAAGTTGTTAAGGTAGAATTAGTCAAACATTAGGCCTTTATAATTGATAAGGCAGTTGAAGGAATGACAGGATGTAATAAGAGAGCAGAAGGGAACGGACCACATGCCAGGACTTGAACTCGGATGCCCAAAGCAAACACTATGTGTCAGAGTGCTGTCTACAGTACAAGGCTATGGCTTCAGTAAGTAGTTTTAAGGAGGGATTTAGCGAAGGGTCAGTTAGGTGGGTTTAAGCTATAGTCCAGTTCAAGGTTGTGGTCAAAACCAGAAGGTTTATCCACCTGAGTAGGCATGGAGATTTTTAACTTACAAGGCTGCATGTTTTAGCCACTATCAGTTATTTGAGCTATACAAAAACAGTTCTTTATGTTTCTTGATATTGAAAACTTGAATTAATTAATAAAAAAAATAAAATAAAAAAAACTGATTTCTAGAGCTAATAGTAAACTCCAATTTGTTATTCTTTTAGATTAAAGATTATGAAGACAAAAAATTTCTTTAGAATATTGTGCATAATATGCAAGGAGAGAATGATAAGGAAGGTCTGTTATATGCCGACACTGCCTGAGATGTAATCACAAATAAACAGCACTAGGCCTCAACAACATTTACACAGCAGAACACCCTACGGGCTCCGCAGCAGGAATGCTCTCTAAAACCTACTCCATTATCCTCAGCAGACACTTTCTGTATGTTAAAAATAGATTTTTATAGAACTGAAAAAGCTAAATATATATATATAAAGATTATGAACATACAAGTTAATGGGTGGCACTGGCTTGACATTAATTGTACTTGGTTTGAAGAACCAGCCATGCAAGTCCCTAACCGATTAGGACTCAAACGATTGGCAAAATGACGTGCGTTATATATCTTTCTACTCACTGTAGTCGTACATGGAAATCAATTTGAAAGGCAAGGACAGATTTACTTCCACTTCAGCAGCCAATAATGTGGACCCATCTGTTCAGAGTGAGCACTACAATGAACCGTTCTCTCCCGGACTGTATCCTCTCATACTGCAAAAGCAACATGATGCGCGCCATCTGGGTCCAACATGGCGCTTTCCTTCGAGTCACTGATTACAGCCTGACCCGCTAGCCTTGCACCTGAGGGCCTGCAGGCCATAGGCAAAACCAAGATAAAACTGGGTAAAATCACGCTCAAATGTACACTAAATCATTACATGCACTTCCTGGCTCCATTAACCAGGGAGATGATTGCTGTGGTTAGTTCCCATGATCCTCAGCTTTTTCAGACTATAAATAGCACACATGCTCTGCACTCAATTCATAGCTCTGTTAATGACCCTACTCTTCTATGGTGGCAAACAGTGCCTTTCTGTGAGACCCTGCCCGTAACCATCAACTCCTGAATGGCAGTTCCTTCTCCAAAAAAATCTCAATAGGCGTCTGATTGCGAGCTT
Source organism: Phoxinus phoxinus (assembly GCF_949152265.1). Taxonomy (NCBI): domain Eukaryota; kingdom Metazoa; phylum Chordata; class Actinopteri; order Cypriniformes; family Leuciscidae; genus Phoxinus; species Phoxinus phoxinus. Next base: position 28,262,772 of record NC_136888.1, read on the forward strand.
GGTTTTCCAATTTACAGAGGCTTGTGAATTTCCTAACAGGAGTGCGGAAAGGCCGGGTGTGGTTTAGGCCCATGCTGCACAGATGTGGCCCTGCTGACGCAAGGCACGGCAAGATGTTGGTCTCTTCAGTCTAGCGCAGTTTCCTCTTGATATAAATTAAGAAACCTCATGATTTTCAGTTGTCTGGCCTGAATGAGAGCTGCATGTACTGTATGCTCTGGGCTGCTACTGCGGTGCCCACGGCTGTCAGTACAAATCAATGCTGCCTCGTGGAGCTCGGCCTCACACAGTTTCCCTACAGCCAATATAAAAACACAACTGATCCACACATTTCAATGGTGTGTGGATATCATGAAACCTATTATTAACATGCCAGGATCAGGTTTTTATTCCAAAATCAAAAAGTAAGAAATTGTTGCTTAAACTAGTCCCCTTGTGGTGTAAATCAAGCTTTTTATTTAGTTTATATGTCTATTTGGTGTTTTTAATATGCTTTGAGACAAACCATGTGTAAATTCATAAGTCAACACCATTGCTGAGTATTTTCTCCATAAAACTGCGGTGAACCAAAGACAGTCTCAAAAATGTGGTTTGAAATCGCTGGTCAACAACTACTATCACAAACTACCTTGTAACAAATAACGTCAAAGTGTGATGGTCAACGAGTGGATTTTGGAGCTGGTGAGAGTGAGTGGAGGCAGGGCTCATTTGCATATTCATAGCACCTTGTATACTAAATGAGGCAAAGGTGTAGAGTTACATTCAAGCGATTTTAAGGAATTTTATGAAGAATTTTTTCAGGAAAAAACATTTAAATATGTAATTATGGCGATCAGAGATGAGTTTTAAGGGATAAAATTATTGACTACAGCGGGATCTTTTGCATTGTAATTTTGCAAAAGCCCATTTCTCAGTTCAGTTCTCATCAATGCAACAGTATTCATTACCATAATATATGTATATAATGTTTAAATATTTAAAAGTTATTTACTATGGCTGCCTTTTCTGTGCTGACTTGTAATTCATGCTGATTTAAATGGTAAAATACAGTAATTTTACTGTAAAAAAATAAATAATCAAAATCAGCATTAGAAAATAATAGGAAATGCTGGAAAAAAAAAACAGTTGGATGTCTTACTTTAATAAGAATTTGGGGGTAATGTAATTGTCATAACAAATAGAGCCCAGATACTAAAAATCACAATACAAAAAAACAAAACAATGATCCTAAAATAGGCATAATTTTATTTAGGCCTATGCTACAAATAATTTAGTTTTTTGCCTTTTGATTTTGGGGTGAAATCTGACCCATACATTTATTTTTGTGAGATTTGCCCAGTTATAATTCAGATTTTTTTATTTCAATAAATTCGGATAATGCAGCATTAGTTGATTTATGAACAATTTAGAGGGGGAAAAAATACAAGCAGCAGCATTATTAAATTTCCCTTGATGGGTCTCCAGGTAGAGCAAATTTATGGAGACAAATTATGGGCCTTCGGGTAGGTCGAATCAGAATAATGTGAGTTTAAAGACTAGTCCTATAAAACAAGTATAATTACATGACGGCTTAGGTCTTTCTTCTTGCTAACCTTGCAACAAGAGCAAAAAAACATCTTGTAACTATGGTCGAGGTTCATGCCTGCCAGGAATCCTGACAGACAAGGAGAATGGCCCCCAATTCTGACTCCCAAGATTACGCAATGCCCCTAAACAGTGGGCAAAAAGTGGCATTATGTAACAGATTCAGCACATTCAAACAGCTATGGGGTAGCCATCTGGAAGACACAGGGTTTTATAATGGACACAGCCAGTAAAAGTGCATGAGAGACGGTAAGAGCTGGGGACAGAGAAAGAAAAAATAGATAAAAAGGAATAATGAGGGTTAAACAACTTTCCATTAAACCAACAGGAGGACAATGAGTTCTGTCTGTATCTAAACTAAAACCAAAGGATGACATGATGGAGATGTCCTCTCACATTTTGATGTGACTGGCATCTAAGAAAGAAAGCATTCTTAACTTCTATTCAAGAATGAATGCAGGCTTTCAAAGGAGAAAAGTGAAAAATATGAAAGATGTTGCAGGAACTATACCTAGCTGCATTTGTTTGTATAGGCATATTTGCTTCTAAAGGCGTGTTGTGTAATGTGTACAGATCTGGAAATGAATATAATGCAGATAATAATTATTTTGCAGAATATACAGATTCAAACACTTAAATTCAAATGTTCCAGCCATTTTGATTAAAGCAAAGTATGAAAAATGGGAAAGCACTGATACATTTGCATGTGAAAAACAAAGCTTTTACTGTACGCTTGCTCTTGTGCAAGGAAAACCCACAGCATCTGCTAACAGCTGTCCAATACATGAATAAAAGGTTCAACTGAAAAGTTTCCACTCAATACAGTGGCTTACCATTTAGGTTTGAAACAGGATATAGTCAGGAAGGAATTTACAGGAACACATGCACTGACTCCCACAAACTTAATTTGGAAATAACCATCTGGAGCAGCTGCGTTTGCAAAAAAACTGAATTTGGTAATCCTGATCTTTTTTAATTATTACGCTTGCATTTTATATTGAATATAAACTATGATAAATAAATAAAATAATAGATTATTATTAAATAATAATAAATATTTTTATTTCACGAACTGTTTTCCGCTCGTTCCATGTCTAGACTGTGGATTTGGACGCAGTTTTCACCTTCACCCTCAAATATTCCACTCGGTGACATTTTCATATTCGGAGGAAAAGACTGGCTCTCAGGACCAGAAGTGGAGAGCCGCACCCTTGCTCTTCCACAGCTGTATGGAATGTGTCTTGGCTTCAATGTGAAGTCTAATAAAAGCACAGTCACCCACATCTCAAACAGCTCCCGTCCCTCGTGACGTAAACCGAGGTCTTGGGTGAAACCCTGCTTTGTCCTTTCTTCTGCACTATGGCATCATGAACCACTAGCACTGTCTGTGACGTGACACAGCTCCTATTCCCCCCATATGGTAAAAAAAAAAAAAAAAAACATTGAAATGCCGGAAATATCGCATCAAACCCAGCCATAATAACTTAAAAACCCATGTCTCAAAGGGTTCACCCAAAAATTAAAATTCGCCCATCATTTACTCACCCTCATGTCATTCCAAACCCCGTAAGACTTTCGTTCATCTTCAGAACATAAATGAAGATCTTTTTGATGAAATCTGAGATCTTTCTGTCCCTCCATTGACAGTTACGCAACTACCACTTTGACGCTTCAAAAAGTTCATGAAGAGATTGTAAAATTAATCCATATCAATTGAGCAGTTTAGTCCAAAGTTTTAAGGATTTAATTTTTAGGCTTTTATTTACATATAAAGTTGGACTAGCGAACATAAACAGAAGCTCAACTGAACTTCCTTGACGGTCAAGGAAGTTTGTATGTGAATAAAAGCCTAAATTCAATCTGTTCATCATAAGCGGTCGAGTCTATTCAGAAAATTTGGACTACACCGTCCAAAAACCGTAAAAAAAATTTTTTTACGATCTCTTCATGAACTTTTTGAAGCGTCACAGTGGTAGTACGTAGCTGTCAATGGAGGGACAGAAAGCTCTCAGATTTCATCAAAAATATATGAATATATTTCTGAAGAAGAACGAAAGTTTTACGGGGTTTGGAACAACATTTTTGGGTGAACTAACCCTTTAAACAAAATAGTTCATTTTTGTATTTGAGCTATGTCATGTTTATCATTTTGCATATTGCTGGGTCTAAGGTTGATGGGAATATCAATGCATTTTGTAGATGTCTTATGTGAAATCTTGATCCTGAAGCTAAAACCGGCTTTTAACAAAAGAGACATCTCTGCCCACCCACTAAACACACAGCCATGGAAAGAGCTGCACATGCTTTTATATAACAGCACCTCGCTCACACCATCGATTCAAAACAACCCGACAGCTTTATTGGTTGTGTGTTATGGCTTTTCGGTTGACACGCAGATTAATATAACATAAATAAGAGCTGAATAATCATCTCAGTTTTCAGCACACATGCTCTGATGCACTCATGAATAACCTTATCAATATGAGAGCAGGGATGATAAGGTCAAGTGGGAGAAAGGCTATTCAACCGTTTAATGGATTGAGATGTATATATTGAGCAGACAACAATGCTGACTAGAAAATTAGTATAAATGAAGAGAAGAGGCAAATCATTCACACATTTTCAGCTTCTCAAACTTCCACACAAGAGCCACATGCTGTATTATTAAGTCTATAAAGGCAAGGTACAGCATGCAGAAACTTTCACGCTTTCATTTTAGTGTTTATAAAAATATCCCATCATCTGGTCAAGAGAGTGGAACATAAAGTTTATGTCAAAACAAGAGAAAAAATAAGATGATTGTAACAACTGCAGACAGACTTAGACACAACTGTTTATTAGTGTTACAGAAGTGGGCAATAAATTGTATGAATATATAAACTAGCTGCTATTGCAGCAGTCTGAAAGTACAAAGCTGACATTCAAAGTTTACTTTTACATATTTAATTTTACGTATGGTACTTTCCACAAATACAGTACAAAATAGGGCCAGAAAAGCTTGAAAAATATGAGCATAGCCTTTAGAAAATGATGATCATCAACCACAAAAACTAATTTGAATATGCAACATTGCATGTCTAAATACAGTTTAAATCCATGATTTGTGAGATTTTCTACATAAAATAAAACAAAATAAATAAATAAAAATTTAATTCTTCATAAATTATGTTAAATGATTAGACACATTTGATCAGTAAAATTGGTTAATTAAACAGTTTTATTACAATTAACTGAATTTCAGTTTAATAAAATGATTTTAATTGTTAGCCTAGATCAAGACCTCTGAAGTGGAACAGGCCAAGTGTCAGTGGGGAGGACACAGACATTTGATTCGTTTACAACTAGTTACTTTTCATACAACGTTAATTTTGTGTGACACAATTATTAATACATTTATGTTTAATTGTTTTCCTCACATCTTAAAAGCATAGAATTTGTCCCTGTAATGCTTTGCAAAAGTCATGGGAAACCAGTGTACCGTATTCATGGAAGGTGCCCATGAAGGTGCCCCGCATCTCCTCGTCAGCAAGTTCAAGATTGTGTTCATTTTAGAGAGTTGTGAAAGCGGTAAGTAAGCCACTAGAAAGTATTACTAGATTCCTATTTGCGAGTGATTTAGGTGATCTATCACAAACCCGCAGTTTAAATCGGTTTTATCAACTCCTGTGTAAACAAATAATCGCTTTCCTTGATTATACAGCGTGGATGTCATTCATCATACCGAAACATAACGGTGAATGAGTTTTAAAAAGAGGAACAGAATAAACCAGAAACGTAAAAATAAACTCAAACTTACCAAAATACACAGTCTTTTCGCATTTAGGGCACTTTGAAGCCATGGTGATTTCAAACTGGATTCTCTCACAAGGTTTGTCTTGCACGCGCTAGATCCGACCAATGGCTGAGAGCTGGAGCGCATCTCTTATTATCCTACTGAAAGCACCGCGCTGTATTTGCATAGCCCCGCCCTCTCTCGCAGGTCTCCTTTCAGTGCTTCATTCTGACAGCTTCTCTCATTGGTCAGGAAACCTGTCAGTCACTATGTAAGCGGGGCCGTCTGGCTCAGCAGCGCTGCTGGCAGGGGCTTCAGTCTGCTTACTTACTGCCACTGGCTCTTCCTTTTTACATCCTTCAACGGGAATGTGAAAGGCATCCAACAATAGCTCCTTTCACTTCTCATGAATAGGGATTCTTCAGCACTTGCCAGACCGTTACTAGTGGAAATCAGTGGGAGAATGATATTGGCAGACTAGTCGTGCTTAACACTTCTCTTTTTGTTTGGGTTGAGATCACTATATGGCAGTATTAAATTTTTTACTAGTTTACATCACTGTTCCACACACCCAAAAATTTGTGTCACCACGTCTTTTTTTAGACTCAGATCTTTGCCAGCTAACAGGCTTTTGCCTCACCCACGTGTCCACGTAATTTCTCCCTCGTACTGATCACAGTATCAGCACTGAGCCGAGCAAATGTGCACCTTTCCAGACTCCACACCTTTCAACCGAGTCCATGTTGACTTCCATAAATCTCTAAATTGCTTAGTCTACTAGTCAAACAGACAGACCCCTGACTAGTAGGCCTACTGTTGTGAAAGTGCCTCTTGCCATCTAACTGAATATTCTCTCTCTCTCTCTCTCTCTCTCTCTCTCTCTCTCTCTCTCTCTCTCTCTCTCTCTCTCTCTCTCTCTCTCTCTCTCTCTCTCTCTTTCAACAGCTGATTTCAGTGAGAGGAATGTGAGTCTTGCAGCGTCAAGCGTATTCACGTTCATTTGTGTGTCAGTGTTACAGCGTCAGTGAGTTTGCTGTATTAGCACATTTGCACAGCTGCAATGCAGGGACCTGCTGCGTTGACTAGGTGGGACAAAACATTAATACTAGCTATAAAACAATGGTTTTAAATGACTGAAAAGTGGAAAATTATAACATTTACCACATTAAAATCAGTGAGATGAGACTGGGGCTAGTTGTCACAGCCTTGTCCAATTACACAAGTGTGCTTTAGGGCTTTCAAATGTCTAAATCCAATTACATAAAAATAATTATATAAGAATCCTGGAAAAAAATGTGCAATGTTTCCACAAAAATATTAAGCAGCTCTATGCAACTGAAAAAAAAAAAAAAAAGTTTCTTGAGCAGCAAATCATATATTAGAATGATTTCTGAAGGATCATGTGACACTGAAGACTGGAGCAATGATGCTGAAAATGCAGCTTTGTCATCACAGGAATAAATTATGTTTTAAAATATATTCAAATAGAAAACCGTTATTTCTTAATTGCAATAACATTTTACAATATCACTGTTTTTACTGGATTTTTTTATTAAATATATGCAGCCTTGGTGAGCGAGAGAGACTTCTTTCTGGGAGAGACTTCTTTCAAAACTATTTAAAAAATCTTACCGACCCCAAACTTTTGTACATCATTTTTCAAATTCCTTTTATCTCAAGCCCATGCTAATCCTAAAGTGCTAAACAGATGCCCAAGGCCCTCCGCCTCCATAAATACCCAGTCTTCCTTTCACACCAGTTTCCCATGGGACAGATCTGGAGCCACATGTCGCCCCAACGCACGTGTGTAGCCCTCAGTGCATACTCCACCCAAACAACCACACCGCCCATCAAACACACCCGAACCCAGACCGACTCATGCTATGACTCATGTGGGAATATCTGCATTATTAAATGCTTTTTAAAAGTGATCGCAAAAAAATGTCAAGTCATAATCCAGGTGTGGTGAAGCATTGCTCTTTAAGAGTACGTTTTTCGAAATAATAATTAACAAAAAGATTTATGAGTAAAATATGAAGGCTGTTTCACAAAACAGTCACCACTATGATGCTGCGGTTGTTAGGTGTTGCCAGAGAATTCAAATTAAAATATTAAAAAATAAATAAATCTCAAATAAAATAAATAGTGCTGTCAAATCAATTAATCATGCTTAATTGCTTCTAACATAAAAGTTTGTAAATATATAATATATGTGTGTGTGTCTATAATGTGTGTATGAGACACACACAAACTTTTATGTTAGATGCGATTAGTCGATTTGACAGTAGGCTACTAAAAGTAAAATATAAATATTAGATAAAATACTTAAATTAAAGGAAAATTTTGAAATGTTAAAACGGTTTAAAAAGTAAATTAAAAATTAAATGCTAAAAATGGCTAAGCACATTGCAAAATGTCAAAAACTTAAAAAAATAAAATAAAAAAATAAAATATAAAAAAGATTATTCAAAATATTGATTAAAAAAACTATAATATATAACTAGTAATGGTTCTGAATGGCTTTATAGGGTGTTGCTTTGCAGTTTCTGGTATTCTGGGTGGTTTCTGGGCTGTTGGGTGGTTACTAAAGTCACAAGAGCGATATGCTTTTTTTTCAGCAGGGTATTTGGCTTTAGTACTAATTTGGTAATTCCCTGGGATAAACCACAAATAACACTAATAGAATAATTATATTTCAAAAAGCATAAATGAAATATATTCTGAGGGTAATTTCAAGAATTTAGTCACACAAGTGAACCCAGTCTGGTAGCTATATGCAAATATGAATAAGGATCTGGATGTACTGAAGCAGAACTCGTCTATTAGTGTATTAAAGTGGCTCTGGAAATGATTAACTGCAAGAGACTGAAGGAGAGAGTTTGATGTCAGACCTCTTAAAGTGCCCCTGCAGTCAAAAATGTTATACCTTTAAACACATCTTTGATAATCAAAATGACATATTTACATATTTTTTTCCCCTTTGAAAATAATGTATTCATGCCTTAAAATAGCTTGATGTAACTCTAGTATATGTGGACCCATGATTATGCAAATTAGCTCCGCCTCCACTCACTCACACAAGCTCAGAATACCTGATCCTCTTGGTCAACTTTACTAAATGTTATTGTGTTTAATACTAAATGTGTTGCTAATGTTACACAAACCATGTATCCGTTCACTATCTCAGTCTGCCTTCTAAAAATCAGCATCCTTAGAAACGCTTTGAACATCATAAGTCGGAGGAAAAAAGCCCCGTCCCGCACATTGACGGGATTGGTTACGTGTTTGTGGCGGTAGGAAACAGGGGCGGTTTCAAACCGCATTTACTGTCTTAGGTGCGCTGCAGTTTTAGGGAGAAAATACTCAGCAAAGGTGCTGACTGATGAATTTGCACATGATTCGTCTTTATAGGCTATATTAAAAACACCACATATACATATAAACAACATTAAAAGCTTGATTTTCACCACAGGGGGTCTTTAAAGGGTTTCTACAGTTAAATGTCTGGGAAAACAACAGCATAGTGACCTAGCTATCATTCAAATGCCCTTGTCATACTTCAAGCTTCAACTGAAATAGATGCTGAGGAATCTCAAAATCATCCCTTGGTATTTGACTTGACTTTCGGCCTGAGATAACAGTGCGCTGACCTCATACTCTCCGCACACACACTTGTAGTGATGGGAAGATGTAGATAGCTTTCTAGCAGCCCTCCACTGGAAGTTTCCTCCTCTCCAGAGTATCATTGTTTTATCTAATCAGAGCTACTTTATTTAGCTGGTTTGCTTACACATTGTTCATGTCTGTCAAATCATTGTTTGTCTAAGTTCAAGTGGGAAACGAATGCTTTCGGTCACTTGATAAGCACAAAAAGTCACAGCTATAGAACATAATCACATGGATTCAAAGATTGTTTCGATGGTCAAAAGTATTTTCTAGCACTTGACAGAAAAATGCAAGCCACAAATCTGTTGATTACATAATGAGGGAATTTTTGGAGGATGTTGAGGATATTTTGGTTATATTAGTGAATTTGTGCGTGTGAATATTGCCTGCCAAAGGCAGCTCTTCATTTGTTGTTTGTAATTCACCTTGATTTGTGATTCCTTTGTTGAATTGGTCTAGTAGTTAGCAGAACATCTTGTATAGTAAGCAATACATCAGTGTATACTGTGTGGCTATTTTTGCAGTTATTGTTACACCACGTACTGTTTCTGTCAGGACCACTATAGTCAAAGATGATTGACAATTAGCATACAGTTTGGATTGGCAGTATGGTTCTGTCCTGGGCGAGAACTCCCTGCGCATCCATGCGGCCTAGCATGGATAAGTCCCTCTTAGGGTAAACCAACATAAATGTATTGCAGATATCATGTCAATATTTTAATGTACAACATAATTCGAGAATTTAGTCAAAGGGGAATCAGAATGCCAAATCCTGACTGACGAGAGGAGGAGCTGGGGATGGAGGAGGGTAATTAGCTCCTGAAAAGCGGGATAGCTGTTGAAAATACTGAAGGAACTTATATGAATATAGTGATAGGCTTCATATTCGATCAGCTGAGAGTCAGCTGATGCAAGTGACCTGCCAGAACTAACACTTGATATATATATATATAACTTCCCTTTTGAAATGAAAATGAAAACCCAGTGAACAAAAGAAAAGAAAAAGTTTTTTATTTTACTAAATATTTTATTATAAAATCATATAAAACATAATAAAAATGACAAATGAAAATAAAATAAAGCAAAGCAATTTTCACCCTGCAAACCCTCAAATAAAATAAAATAAGCTGATTTGACTTGATAAGCCACAGAAGGATGATAAACTCATATTTAATAACCACTAGGAACCATGCTGGGAAACACCAGTACGAAACATTAATAAGAAAAAGAACAGAAGATAACTGAGGGTAATACACAGTAAATACCAACCCGATCTCACCAAATGCGTCTATATAGCACGCAGTGTGTTTATCGTGTAATATATACGCGAAAATGAGTTTTTACGTGCATAGTATACGCATGGATAGCACATGGTTGGGTTTAGGGTGGGGTAGGGTGCGTGTGTATTATACGCTTGGGTAGGATTAGTGGTGTGGGGTGCGTGTGTATATCACGAAATTAAGTGCATATCATATGCACGCGCAAAACTGCGTATCATATCCACGTAAAAACTAATTTTCGCGTATAAATTGCACGATAAACACACTGCGTGCTATAGAGACGCATTTGGGTGAGAACAGGCTGGTAAATACACAGGACGATGAGGAACAGGTGAGACAATAATCAATGAAACTATCTATGGCAACAAACAAGACACTAAGCACACTGAACACAGGCAACACAAGACAAAAGAATATCTAAATTAAAGTTCATTATCAAAGGCAGGGGGAATCGCGCAAACATATTTTTCTTCACATTCCTTTTTATTCACGTGCACTTTAACTGTTAAACTTTGGAAATCTTAACTGGATATCTGTTGTATAACAAGCTTGTACCTTTTCCCACTTTTTTTAAATTCTGCTTAGTTTAAAGGGTAAAAAATGTCCAAGTATTTTTTGGACCCAGTACTTTAACTTGCATCTATATGAAAACTGCATAGGCTTTTCCCACACACTTTTCTTCAAAGTAAACTGTCTAAAATCACACAAGTCAGACTTTGCCTAAAAGCTTCCTGCAGAGATAACTAAAAAATAATATTGCTTTTTACAGTTGGTAAGTTTTCTCTTTTTTCTTCTTCTCTCTTATGGGATATGAGATCACTTCCACAGTGTTTCAAACTGAACCTGTCCAGAGACGTCCTTTGTCATAACAGCATGTGAACACCCACACAAGAATCCCGAAACTAGACATATTCAAACCAAACAGAGCAATAACAGATCTATTCCTCAAACACACAGCCGCCAGAGTCACATTTGTCTCCCTGGCACAGGACAAACAGTTAGTGTACAGTTTTGGGGTTTGCATCAAGAAAGTATACATCACAGTTCACGTCTGTAATTTTGCCTTTGAAGAAACATGAAACTATGGAACTCAAAAATACTCTTGTATAAACAGACAGTACAGTAAAGGGAAAAAGGGTCCTTGTTTTAAAAGTGACCACATTTAAAAATAAAAAAACAGCTGCACTTTTTAATGTATAGTTGTTTCATGAATCAAAAATACACAAAATAAAAAATAAATGAAAAGTAAAAAAATGTAAATGTAATTTTGAAATTAAGTTTAAAATAAGTCACATTATAAAAACAATTGCAAAATAAAATAGCAAATGTTAAATATAGTCACAAAATAAATATTTGTTTTATATATATACATATATAAAACATATTTCTTTTGTGACTTCTTCTGTGACTTTTTTTGTGACTATATATTTGTTATATACATATGTATATACCGGTATATATATACATATATATAAAACAAATATTTATTTTGTATATATATAAAGAGATAATTTCCTTTTTTATTTGCAAGAAATTTCTCTTTTTAAATGTATTTATTTTACTTTTGTCGTGGGCTTCTATACACATTGGGATGATTGGGATATACAGTATATATAAAAAATCTTTTTTTTTCAAACTGTTAAAACTAAATAAAGCAAGTGATTTTCCCTACAATATAATTTGCGTTCTCAAAATGAAGGTTACGACCTGCATGCTTATAATTTAGCCTGGCGTGGAATGAAGGGTTTTGCAGTATTCAAGGAAAAAAATGTAGTTTCAGGAAAGAAACAGTGATTGATTTAAAGGCTGTGTGAACAAGTGGACTCTCATTTACATCATTATATAACGAACCGCAACCGCAATGATCGTAAATGACAATTTGTACATGCATATATACGCGCATACATGTGAGTTCATGCATGTACCGTATAGTAACGATGCATAAAACTGTCGAGTCCTGTTAAACTGACAGTCTCGCCTGGGGAAAAGCGTCACTTATAGCCCTTTACTTGCCCTATTTTATCCAGATATTGCAGTATATCATGCAGAGCAGGGAAATGCTCTCACACATTCACATTCACATTCACAAAAATACTATCTATTGATTTGCACTTTTTCATGCAATACATCCGTGCACGTGGAGCCAGTAACCCAGCCAGCCATTCGGTCTCTGGGGTCAGCTGCTGCTTTTTTCTCAAGATTTTTGGCATACAGATGACTCCACTGTTCCCTTCCCAACTGTTCGTGGCCTGTAGAACAGATAAGCGCACTAAAACATGGACAGCTGGCCTCTTAGGCCTTGCACCCTTGATGCTTGGCGCTCTGTGGTTTTGGTGAAAAGAGGCTGGTGTCATTCTCCAGCAGGGCAGGGCAGATGGAGACGGAGTTCTTCCCAATCCACAGCAGCTGAGAGTTTGAAAATCCTGTTGCTTCTGGCAAAAGCAAGTGCAGTCTTTTATCCCGCCCCACTGCCTCTCATTCACTCAGTGCTTTCTCTTTTTGTGTCTCTGTCTGCACCCCCTCTAAAGTTCCTCCTTAAGGCCTGTGCCTTTTGTTGGTCTATCCCACTAAACATTGGGCGTCGGATAGACGTGCAGATCATGTTGGGTCCGTTGGTCCATGACCAATTCTGGACATCTATTCAACGTCCAAACTAGGTCCACTATTTGGACGTCCAACCATGACCCATCTTGGACGTCATATTGACGTTCAACATTTGACCATTGAACTGGGTAATTTTGTTGGACGTCTCTGACAGGTGCAGGAAATGTATGATTAATATATTAATCTTTTTTTATTTACAAATATCAACATTGTTGTTATCAACATGATTAATATATGAATACAGATTATTAATAATTATTTAAGATCGTTTTCCAAAACCTCCATTGTCTCAGCAGCAGGTGATAACTGGAGATGCATATGGTGTAATGCTGTAGCTCAAACAGTGCATTGGTGCTTGCAACGCAAGATCATGGGTTCGATTCCCAGGGAAAGCAAGAACTGATAGGAATGTAAATGTGCAATGCAATGTAAGTCTCTTTGGATAAAAGCGTCTGCCAAATGCATAAATGTAAAGACATGGTACCGAAAACATGTCCTCCACCCTTTTAAAAACATGGGACATGTGTATAAAAACGACGTAAAATTTGATGTCGAAAAGAAGTCCACAAACGACCACATTTGGACTATAAATAACCCTTACACGGAGGTCCCACGGATGTCAACATTAGACGTGCGGTAGACGTCGAAAAAAGATGTCGTCTGGTTACAAAACAACCCTTTCAGTGGAACGAAATTGGATGTACAAAAAGTACATAGAAAAGACGTCACTTAGACGTCACATTGCGCAAAGGTTATTTTCATTTTGTGTTGCACTTAAAGTCAAAACAAAATGGTATTCGCATCCCGTTTTGCTTCCACATGTCATTATAATGAACGAATGCATGAAAAACGTAGGCCTAATAGCACACAAACACACACATGCATGCCACAAACTCACTTATCACATCTCCACCAATGCTATTTTCTCTTCTAATCTAATACGCTATAACATAAAGAACAGGAAGAAGAAAACGATAGTTCTGGAAAGAGAAGCTTTGTATCACACAATGCATGAGATGAGGTCAGCGTCGGGTTTGCTGTGACAAAATATCTGTCATCAGGCCCAAATCTAATCTCCTGGTGTGTTGTGAAAGAGGCGAGATGAGCACATTAATTGAGTGCCAGTTCCTCTGTCAGCAGTGTCAGTGCTGCTGTGTTCTGAGGCCTGGGATTGGACACTGTGTTCTGGAGCCAGCGCGTGAGGACAAAGCCATGTGATCAAAGGTGGTTTACTAGCGCCTCCTGCTGATCAGCAGCAGAATGTGCATCTGAATGGTATATTTCTTGATATATTTAAGAATATTCTATTCTAGTCCTATCTAGTTTTTTTTCAGTATGGGTTTACTGTCTCTAAGTGACCTGTACCAAATATATGTATTCACTGTCTAATAAGAAGTATTTTTTTAAATCATTAAACTTGTTTTTTATATAGGCCTATATATATATTTTAAATGCACATAATAAATATAATGCCCCTGAAAATCAATTTAAAATATTGCAAATATTTTTGCCACTGCCCTCTACAGTTAGGCTAATTTATGCACCCTGTTTAATGCACCTATTTTACTATAACATTACTATTACTAAGTAAAACATACAATAGTTATGTAAAATTATTTTATATTGCATTAAAGCACTTCTGTCTCTGGGTGAATTTTACCTTCATTTCTGATACACTGTAAAAAATGTTGTTTCAACTTGTTTGTGCTGCATTCAAATTTTACGTTTTGTCATCTTGAAATGTGAAGTTGTACTAAGTGACAACTTGGATATTTGAGTTGACTCTTAAAATCTTAAGGCAACACAAACACTTACTTTTTAAAGTTGAAACAATATTTTTTTTAACAGTATGTTTGTTTATATAATATATCACATGAAATTGATCAGCATACTGCTGATCGATATGAGAAAATAGATTAATAAAAACAATTATGTGATTAATTGCGATTAAAACATGTTTTTATATAAGATTTATACCTTTTAAATATATTTAATAATGTAATAATTTCACAGTTAATCTTTTAATTAATGTAGAAACAACATAAAGACAGTATCTTTTAAATACTTGCTTAATGGCATCTTTTAAGGAACGAAGGCCATATCACTGATACTATACAGCTACTAGTGTCTCAATGAAAATCTTTTTTTTTTTCAATTTTAAACATTAATTGTAGCATTTCAACATGTAGTCTAATTAAAAGCTATACGTTTAAAAAAAAAAAACATTTATTAGGCTTTAAAAATATAACAACTTTTAATTTAAGTTAACTTAAAACCATCCTCACATAATAAACCCAAATGTCATTTACCTGTGTCCTGAGAAATATAAAGAAATAGAATAAAGTGCATGAATTAAAATACTTAAATACTTCAAAGACTTAAAATAAATGTCTTTCAAATATATTTTAGCATAATTATTTTTAGGGAAATAATCAGAAATAAACCACTTCAAGTCTTCAATACATATTTTGATTTTTTTACATCAGCTGCTATATTGTTTTGAAGTCAATTCCACTAAAATCATGCTTGAGACATGACATGACAAAACAAATCTATAATATATATACAGTATATAAATATTATAGATGTAATTTTGTTTTATTGTGTGTCATTAATCAAGTCAAGCTGTTAAATGCAGACAGTGTGAAAATATGATTCAATTCCTATCATATGATTAAGGACCCCCAGTTCACGGTCACATCCATAGAAGGAAAACAGCGGTTATGTTATTTGTGGACAGTGTTTGGCTGTAATTAAGTCCGTAATAAAGAGAACACAAGAAAAGACGGAGCTTGATCAGGCCACACGCCTTAATTGATTTCTTCTGTTTCTCTAGCAGTGCCTGCTGTGCAGAGCAAGAGCCCTGGGAGAAGGCCAGCTGGGGCTCTGCCGAGAGCGAGGAAGATCCAGAGACAGAGTTCAAGAATCCCCAAGCCTTCTACTGCATCTTAGAGGTGTTTAGTCCTTGGTATGGACAGACTGCAGAAAATTAACACTACATTACAACTTCATAACACCTCATTACATCACGATAACCGCCTCATGATCGTTTGGTGTAGTAAGATTAATTGGATTGCTTCAATTTGAAGTCAGGCCCCCAAAACACACACATATCTACCAATAAATACGTAGGCACTCACACAAATCAGCAGCAGGGACTTGCTTTGTTGTGAGTCTCCACAGAGGGTAAGTTGGAACCTGCCATTGGCTGAGGCCGGTCATGTGATTGCAGATTACAGCTCGAGGCAGAGCTCGGTTTGTAAGGTTTTCATATGGTGTAAATCAGCTGCTCACCACAGCATTCCACTCTGCCTTCACTAACAACAACCACCAAACATGAGGTGCCTTACCAGTCTGTGCCAAAACCAGCGCTCACGAAATCCCACCCAGCTCCCCTTGAATCTTCTCCACCAAAACGACATTATTAACACGTGTCAAGCCTCGTTTAAATAGTCAGGAGCGTTTATGATCACATGTTTTGCTTATTAATTTATGATCATCTTCATTTTTATTTGCTTATATTCACGGGGTTCCCCCTCCTTTAGGGCCGAAGAGTGGGCGACGACAGCCCTGTTTACTCATGACCTATTTTTGTGTCGCATCTTGTACCAGTGTGAGTTTATATTCTTTGAACAGAGAATTGAACGAAGTAATCTGACTGGACTGTTGGTTGAATTTTGTTAACGAAATGTATTTAATCTGATTATTTAGATGATTTAATGACCAGTTTATGTGCCACCCACAACGCCTTTCTGAAAAGCAGTGTTCCGCTTTCCCTCAGACCAAACTTAGAAGAGGCTAAATCTTTGTAGTTGTGTATGCTGGGAAAGTATAATTATAAACTGGCTTTTGAGACTTTGAGCTTATTCCAAGGCTAGTGAACAAATAAATAAAACAGGACCTCAGTTTATAAAAATCTGGTTAAGTAACTGTCAACCAATGTTTAGACTACTTGCTCAGAACTTAAACAGACATAGAAACTACCGCATTTCTTTATTATGTACCAGAAGGTGCTTCAGGCAGAAAGACAGACTTTTGTCATTAAAACCATCTCCCTTAGCTCCACAAGATGACCATTAGGCTTTTCACACTTGACATATAAACCCAGAGCCATTTTTTAAGCCTGGGTTAACGAAATCATAGTTGTCTTGTTCTATGTGTCACACTGTAAACCTTAAAGGGATAGTTCACCCAAAAATGAAAAAAGTTGTTGCAAACCTGTATGAGTTTCTTTCTTCTGTTGAACACAAAAGAAGGTATAAAAAAATGTTGATAATCAAACAGTAGAAAAAAAAATGGAAGTCAATGAGGTGAATGTGAACCTCTTTGTTGACCCTGAAACAACATTCCAATCAACCAATCAGATTTGAGGGAGAAGTTTACAGTTTATGCCAAGGCTTACAACATCAGTGTTATGTAGGCTACCTATCATTTCCCTCTGATTGTAGGATCAACAAAATATGCTGATGTCTTACTTGGCAAAGTCACATGGTTACGATCAAAGTCAATGGCTACCATCAACTGTCTGGTTTCCAACATTTTTCAAAATATTTTTTTTTGTGTTCAACAGAAGAATGAAACTCACACTGGTTTGGAACAACACGGTGGTGAGTAAATAATCACAAAATTTTTGGGTGAACTATTCCTTTTAAAGTGGTTAAAATAAGTTTGAACCTCTAAAATTGCAAATGTTATCCAGAGTTAAAAGTGGCGTCAGCCCAGGTTTAGTAAAATACATTAACCCACAGTTAAGCTTAATGTGAAAAGTATAGTTAATTATGCGATTTATTCAGGTTGAATTAGACTTAGACCTGCATGAATTTCCACGCCATGCTGTTGACCAAAACTTGGCGGGTGAAGCTGATTGACCAAGGAAGTCTTTTTAAGATTTTTAATTGCCTATTTGGAGACCAGCATCCAAGACACAACATATTTTGGCGACCAAATATCCTGATCTTTTCAGCAGTGAGTATATCCAAATCCATCACCACAATCCCCAGCTGCATCTGAAATCACATATACTGGTAGCTACATTTGAATAAAAATGACTATGTCCTATGCGGTATGAATGAAATCCGGACGTAGTATATTCACCGTGTCACCATTGTCATGTGACTTACGGTGTAAGTTTTGTTTCACTTCCATTTCCAACTTCTCTCCTGTGGCCTCATGGGATAGTAAAGTGTCCATCAGATGCACACTTCATGCCAGAACTAGTAGGTCATCCGGGTACTTTTCGCATTGTGCTTTATGAACATGTAAATTCGGACATACACAGTAGAAATTATATGATCAATAAGTTATATGACAACAACATATGTTTTCACATTGCTTTAACGCATCAAAATAAGAAACAATTTTCTAACTTTTTTTATGTTTAAAGATTCAACCCATTTTTTAAGTAATGTAATTTAAGTTGAAATGACATCCAAATTGATTGTAAAATTTAAGGCAGACACTTTTTTTTCTTACAGTGTATGCTACTACTCTTTTCACATACTATTTTTGACTATAGGGAACTAGGCATATTCAGACTGTCTCTAACTATTGCTTGGCAGGTAAAACTGATTTTCTTTTTCCAGACAAAACCTCTGCATACTGAGGAAAGACAAGACAAACGAAGATGAAGACAAGACAAAAAATGAAATGCAACAACGCAAAAAAGAGAGAAAAGTAAAGTAAGAAAAAGTAGAAAAATGAATCATATGAGTCTTTGGTGGCCTCTTTTGACTCAGGCCAACAAGCAGACATTCGGCAACACTGTAGCAACTCCTAGGCCTACTCATGCTCTAGCAACTATAGCAAACATATGGTGACCCATGACCCAGCCAAATCTCAGCATCAGAATATTATATATAGAGACACTGGGATGCGATCTTTGGACTCAGCACCGCACCATACAGAGGCAAATCTAACATTTTGAAGGCGCCACTCAGCTTTTCTTCAGAAAAAAATCTAGTTACTCAAATATGATCATCCACAGAGAGAAATGTCTTTCCTTGAACTGGCAACTCGTTTAGATCTTTGTTTGAAACTTAGTCTGAGAGCAACAGTTGTTTATTTGTTTCATTTCGCCTCTAGCGGGTCCAAAGTAGTACAGCAGCAATGGTTTTGGTCATTTGAAGTAGGCGGGGAAACGCGAGTGATGCTGCCCGTGCAGACCCCCTTCCCCTCCCCTCTCGCGCTGCTCTCTCCAGCCCCGTGGCCCGAGTCTCTGCTCCTGCGTAAGGATCCCGCTTTGTTGAGAAGGTGTTTCTAAACACGCGGGTGATTCTGAACGAGATCCCTCACACCGCCCCGTGGAACGCGGCTTCGTAAAAATATGTGCACTGTCTCTTTAAGATCCCTTCACTAGTCCGCTTCGTATTGATCAATCCACCATTTTCCAGCGCACAGCACTCAGCGGCGGCGGCGGAGAGAGAAAGCCCTACCTGGAGACGCCAGGCAGGACCGGGGGCAGTCATGGCAGCCAACATGTACCGGGTCGGAGGTAAGAGATCATGCTGGGTAAAAAATGTCGTGCCCTTTTGTGTGTGTCGCTCTCGTTCATGCTTTTTCGCGACAGGGCTTAGCAGTTTTAGGTTTGTCCTTCCTCTTTTATTTTTTAAAGTACTGTAGGACTACAGTGAGAGGATGATGATGGTGATGGGGATTGCGAGCAGCGAGATGAAGAGGAACACTCTCGTTTCGGGACCCCGAGAATGTTTTTACTACTAACTGGCGCTACATTTATTGCCGTTAGCATGATGTAGCGCATGCGGGTGTCATTGAGTGTTAGTAACAAGCGGGTAACTCTTAAATTTACACATAAGAGAAGCGTTTGATTTTTTTTTTAAGTTAAAGTTTGAGCTGCACGCCCCACTTAAGACACTCTGACGGGTCGGAAACACTCTGTTTTAATGGGAGAGGATGGTACAGTGTCAAATCTTTGTCTTAAAATTTACTTTTTATAGATATTGAATGTAATGGATGAAGTGAGAAAGTTTTGGCACATAAACTTTAAGCCAGTAGATTGAGTCCAGTGACTCCAATTCTTGTGGAGAAGCTGTGTAGATATAAAGTAGCCTATATATAATGCTATGTGTCAAATAATTAACTTGAAGATGTATATTGGCATACCCAAATTGGTGTTTTCATAAAGAAAGAAGATGCCAATAATGCACTGCTGCCTTTATATATATATATATATATATATATATATATATATATTTAATACATTTAAAAGAGGTTCACAATGATCTCTAATTAACACAATTAACTATTGTGGCTGAAGCTCAGATATCAATTTAAAGGAACAGTAAATAATTGAAAACTCTGCCATTTACTCACCCGCTTCATGATGTTTCAAATCTATATGACTTTGTTTCTTCAGCTGAGCACAAAAGGAGATGTTAAGCACAAGCAGAATGACAGTCTCAGTCACCATTCATTTTCATTTGTTTTCCATACAATGAAAGTGAATGGTGACTGAGGCTGTCATTGAGCCGAACCTCTCCTTTTGTGTTCCGTGGAAGAAACAAAGTCATATAGATTTGAAACATCATTAGGAGTAAATGATGCCAGAAGTAAAAATTTTGATCAGTTATCCCTTCCAGTGATTGCATTTGGCTCTGTAAAGGATTCCCTGTTGGTATCAATTATCCATTAGGATCCTGGCTATGCTGATTTAGGGAGAATGAATGTGTGCTTATACAGTGTCCATAGTGTAATTATTGGTTTGGGAAGTTACTCTTGAGGCAGGGGGAGTTGATGAACTTGGTCTAACCTGAAGAAAAGCTGATCTTTCATCAGGTGCGTTACAAGGGAATTTACACATTCTGGTTTAACTTGCGGACATCCGATCAGGAGTCTTCTTTTCTGTCTAGTTTTTAAACATGTTTCTAGTGTTTAAAAACATTTTTCTAATATATGAAGTATACAGTATTCAGAGGTTCTGTGTTTATCTACTATATTTGTGAAAAGGAGCAGTATGCTTGACTTGACTTTTCATTTGCAGTGTCACAAATGAACTGTAGTAATATCTGCCACAGTTTTTACCAACTTTTAAAGGGGTTTACCCACAAATGAAAATTCTGTAATTATTTACTCACCCTAATGTTGTTCCAAACCCAGTAGACTTTAATTAATCTGCTGAAGACAAATGAAAATGTATTTAATATTTTCTCATCATTTTTGTCCATTGAAAGTACACGCAATCAAAAGTTTCACACTTCAAAATTTTCATAAAGACATTGTAAAAGTAATTCATATCAAGTTGTTTAATCCAAGTCTTCGGAAGAGACACGATCACTTTATAAGATTTTAGATTTTATATTAATTTAGGCTTTTATTCATATATAAATATTGATCAATGCACATGCACAGAGCACATCAAATCTGGTAACAAACGCTCAACTGTACTCGCTTGAAGTGCAAGAACAAAACTCGTTTTGAACGGCATGAGGGTGAGTAAACGATGACAATTTTCATTTTTGACTGAACTATTATTTTAAGAAGTTTTAATTTAAAAAAATGTATTCATGTGACAAAGTAAGCCTACCACTTTTTGAAAGGGTTTAATAATTCATACGGTTTTCACATAGTATTTAGACAAAGGCTGTATTGGATCTGTAATACTCAGCATATAGTTAGCAGATTCTGAACAGTCGCTGTTCTCACTGGATGTCCTGTACAGAGATGAATCACAGGTTTGTGAATGCGTTCGTTCAGCACTTTAAGATCATTGCAAAAATATCTGTTACTCTGTTACACGCTCCTCCCAGTGTTTGCAACATCTTTGGCTGCTGAGGCTGAAAATGGCCCCAGGCGCTTCATCCAGCAGAGAGTCTCCAAGGGCCTCCATACCGCTGGCTACTGCATCACCTGATACATATCGACGACATCTGCACTCTCTCCATTTCTCTTTTTCTCTCATCGGTCTAGTGGACCAAACGAAGCACATTGACCAACCTCAGACTGGAACGAAGCCAGTTTTGCACAATTTTACACCTCCATGTTCAGACCTCTGCTGTGCACCCTATACACTTAGCGCAGCCGTACTAATGTGGCATAACTGTCATTTGGATCTCATTAAAGCACCCCCAGATACCTTCATCGTGATTCTCCTGATAGCTCCAATACAATCATCGTTTCCCTTTGAGTGGATTTTGGGGTATTGAATTTGGAAGTGGAGCCATAATGGTTAAAACAATGCCCTGTGAGGGAGAAACAATGCCTCAGCGTTCTCTTCCTCCTTTGTCCTCCCTCACACTTGATGGAGAAGGTAGTCGGCCTGAATTCTCTCTCATTGAGCTAACGGCTTTTCTCTGGCTCTCTTTTCTTCTCCCAGAAGGGAGGCTTCTCCTAGACTCCAGCGTAGAATAAATGTGCCAAGAAAATCAGAGGGAAAAAAATTCAAAACAGACCACCATGAACAGCCAGAGAAACGATGGAAATTGAATGAATCGCATTGCGATTGGTGGCGTTGAACTTGGCTGTCTTCGGGATGGGTCAGGTTTGAGCTGGGAGCCATGAATGAGAAACGTAAGCCAATGGATGCAGTGAGCAGAGATGTATGGTATTTGGGAAGCTTTACCAGGTGTCTGCTATCTCTAATGTGTCCGGTCTGTGCGGGTGTTTGCCCTGCAGTTGGTCTTAGGAGTAATTGATGTATGATACCACAAAGCAAGAACATTTCATACTTTTCTGTCTGGTACAAATACAATAGCCGTAGCCTATTACGTGGTACATTTTGAAAAGGCATTTTGTTCTACATCCACCTTAGGGAAAATGCAGTTGCTTTAACATTGTGTTTGTGCTGAAGTGAGCTAGTAGAGTCTTCTGTAAATAACTGGCCAGGAATCTGTGCTTGCAGAACTTTGCATAAGGGGGCATTTCTGGTAAATTTCTGGTAATTTATTTTAAAAAAATCAGAAAAAATCAATTAATTAATGCAATGACTTGAATACACAGTTTCTACGATGAGCATGTTCAATTTCTGAATGAAAAGTTATTGATAATTTTTGGAGATCAGAATGTCAGGGTGATACAGATGTTCTGATATCATAATGAGGATAAAAACCTCATTAAAATAATTAAATTCCTGAAAAGAACTGAATTAGTTTGGCATAATCATTTGTTACTATATTTATAATATTAAATTTGATTAAAGTGCACCTATTATGCTTTTTTAATTATTACCTTTCATGCAGTGTGTAATATCACGCTTGTGAATGTAAAAGCTCTGAAAAGTTTTAAAGGTCAAAGTGCATGGCAAATAAATGTATTGTTCAATTTAAAGAAAGAATAGATTCTAAACTGCCGAAATGAGTTTTCAGCAATTCCTGTCTCACTTCCTGTTACATACCTACGTAATAATGTAACACATTTGCATAATGCCAGCCTATGGTCCTCATTGGCTGCCTTGAACAACATCTACTTTGTATACTGTGGAGGTCTGGAAGAGTTTGGTTCCTGTTGTTGACATATTGAGAAAATGCTATTTTCAGCACTGCAAATCCACTTTGTAGACGGCATCGTTCCTCTTCGAAATACTGATCAAGCCCTGACGAAACCTCTGGAGCTGAAATTCAGATATGGTGATAGGCGCTTTTTTCTTCTTCTTTTTTTTTTCTCTCGGGAAAGATCAATCACAACTGACTGGGTCGTCTTACCTACAGAGCAGATATGGCTCATGAAAGGAGGGGTTTAGAGAGACTAAATCTTCAAATGAACCAATTTCAGAATCTTTGAGAAATTAGGTGATGTGCAATTTATATTATGATTTTTTTTTTCCGTTTTATTGATGACCTTGGTTGGATGCATGTAAACCTGTTGTAGGAGACTTCTAAAACAAAATTAGGAACCTTTTAAATAGCATATGTGCGCTTTAATATTACCTGACAAATCAAAGTCATGTGGCCCAACCAACATGCAGAAAAATAAAACAGGAAGTGATATCATAGGCTCTTAAAAATATAAGGAAATATACAAAATCAGTCTTATGGGTGTTTGTGGAGTCTGGATTTCCTACAGGTTGTAAAATGTCATATATTTTTGACTCCCAAAAAAATAATAATATATATTTATGAATTATTAATCCATTTATAATTTATTATATGTCATTTATTATTATTATTATGATGTGTAAATGTTTACATTCATTTGTAAAGTATGTTATTTTACTTGATGGTTACACCACATGACAACTTTTTAGAATGATTCTTTTATGATTTATTTTTTAAAAATCTATTAAACCAACATTAATTCAAGGATTACATTTGTAAGAATATGGCACATTTTAAACTACTTTACTTTTCTTTATAGTGGGGACTTATCAATGACCCTTAAAGCTCAAGAGATTACAGTAGAATTAGACATGCTCGTCATCCAAAAGGTTCTACTCATAACTAATGCTAATTGCTAATTTGAATGTATTTTGATAATCCCACATAATTCTTCTGATCTTACCTTAAAATAACAGCAGAAAATAGAGAGAAAAAAGTTCCCACATTCTTCCTGGGCCATTTGGTATTCTATCTAGAGTATACAAAGCAAGACAACAGGGATTGTAGTTCTGTAATATTTAAATACAGGTAATGATGGCGTTACAGAAACAGCAAGTTGCCTTAGCCGAGCAAAGCGTCAGTCCAGGCCGCTCTGAGCGCTGCAGAGTCCTGAAGCACCTCCACAGGAGCAGTTATCTCTTTAGTACAGTTGTGTGATTGACAGTTAAAACAGCAACATTATCATTTATTCAATAGTTCCTCAGCTGGCAGAGACTCTTTAATGAGATGAGTGGAATGGCGTTGTTTCTGAGAAGATGCTCAGAGGATTAGCTAACTAGTTTCTGCCATTACTTTTGCAGTAGCTTTATTTTATGATAAAGTGTTTAAATCATATTGATTTTTAAAAATTGATTTGACCCTTGATCCATTAGCTCTAAAAATGCCTGCAAGCAGATGCTGTGTTCTTAGCGAACTTATTCTGCCGTTTTTTTATTCATTGCTCATTATGCTTATTTTGCCCTGACTGTTTGCATCCGTGTCTTACTCCATGACCTTACCGAGCTCAATACTCTGTAGGTAATCACTGTAATGACAAACAATACATTTTAGCTCTCTATTTTGGACTCCTCGCACTGGGATGTTCAACCAACAGTGTGATATCTAATTGTTCCAAATCATGCCAGTCAAAATTGGTCCCATTTACTTTCTACTACACATTCCTAAACTTATTGTTGTGCATGATTTATCAGTGCATGTTATTCCAATTAAATAAAATGTTCCTGTGGAACATCCATTTTGGTCACGTTTTTTTAAAAACCAATTTCCAAATAGCTATTTAGGCTATTATTAGGAAATTCAAGCCTTGCTGTAGTTTAAAGTGGTGGTATACTAATGCCCCTTTTTACAATATGTAAAAAGTCTCTGTTGTAGTCCTTAAACTATTTCTTTAAAAGCAAATATCTTCCTTTGCTTTGAACTTTTGAGCGTTGTAACTTTGCAGAGGTTGTTTATGCTCAAACAGCAACATTGCACACTAACTAAATTAGAAAACTGAAATCATATTCAACCACCCCTTTAATCCCAGAGTTACACTTTATTTTAAGATGACGTAGTTACATTGTACTTAAATAAGTACTAAGTAATATTAGTTAACTACTACATGTACTTACTATAGAGTTACGGTTAGGGTTTGGTTTAGTTATTACTATAGTAAGTACATGTAATATTTAACTGTCACCTTAAAATAGTGTTACTAATCCCAGTAAAAGTAATAAAGGCTATTTCAATATTGCAAATAATGATCAATTTCAGTTTAAATTTAATTTAAATTGATTAATAAGCCTTGAAACTCCACATTGAAACATTGGGATACTTGAAATGCTCTCCCTCTCACAGTTGAACTTGACCTTGATGTTCCAGTCAAAAATCCTCCTCAAAAATCCTCACGTCCATTCATGTCTGGCTTTATTGTGGAGTGGAAGACCAGTTTTTACGTTCCAACAAATGACCTATGAATAAAATAAAGTATCAAAATCAAGCATTTTATTTCTCTTTGAATATCCCTATTCAGTGAAAGTGAATGGTAGAGAATGAATGCCATTTGATGTTGACTAAACATCAAATATTAGATTTTTCTTTGTCACTTCATGCTGCTTTTTTTGCTTTTAGTGTGGACAGAAAAATGACTTGCTACTGAATGCTTGTCACATAGTGTACATTGTGTCAGGATCTTTGTGTAAATGAAGGTGGCACACTTACAGACCCTGCAATTTCACACACAACGCCTCGTTCTCTTTCATTTATACTAGTCTCGTCTGAAAGACCACAGAGACATAAACCGAAACATCACTACATAAATCTATAGCTAAAAATTGATATTTAATAATTTATCAACAAAATAAAGAGTATGAACTCAAAATAGAAATTGTAAATAAAGGCTACAGTTTAAAAGTTTGGGTCAGTAAAATTCTTTTTGAAAGAAGAAATACATTTAGCCTATTCTGCACGGATAGATTATTTAGTCAAAAAAGTGAAAGTAACTGCATTCATAATGTTACTAAATATTTAAAAATAAATACTGTTCTTTTAATTCATCAAAGAATCCTGAATTAAAATAATTATCACATTTTCCACAAGAAAGCAGCACATCTATTTTTTAACATTGATAATAATAAGGAATGTGTCTTGAGCACCAAATCATCATATTAGAATGATTTCTGAAGGTTCATGTGACATTAAAGACTGGATTAATGATACAGAAAATTCAGGTTTGCCCTCACAGGAATAAATAACATTTTAAATCAAAAAAGTTATTTAAAATATTACTGTTTTATTTGATCAAATACATGCAGCCTTGGTGAGCATAAGAGAATTCTTTCAAAAACATAACAAAAAATATCCAAACATCAGCCTTAAAGGGTTAGTTCACCCAAAAATATAAATTCTGTCAGTAATTACTCACCCTCGTGTCGTTCCAAACCTGTAAGTCTTTCGTTCATCATCGGAAAACACAAATTAAGATCTTTTTGATGTAATCTGAGGGCTTCTCAGATTTATAGTTCCGGTTTTGAAACAAGCGGGTTTAACTCAAGTGTCTGGTGCATTCCAGCACACCACTGGTTCTTAGGTTGTAAGACACACACTTGGTTCCGTATTGTTGGAGGTGTTGTTGTTGTTGTATAACTCGAATCCCTGAGCCGGAGGCAGAGAGCAAGAATAACCTAAGATCTGCACTAATGCTCTGTGTATGTGTTTGGCACATAAGCTTGAATTAACTGGCATTGCCATAGTAACGGATGTCTTGTGGGTCCTGGTCTGATTGTCCTAAGACAGGGATTGAATGGCCTCTGTACCCTCCGAGGACCTGTGCAGGCTGGGGTCTCCTGCAGCGGCCGGGTCGCGGAGAGTTGAGCTCAGGGCAGCCTACACTTCCTGAAGTCCAGCCTGATTGCATGTGGGCCTGTCCATTTAATGAAGTCGATAACTTAAATGTGACAATGTTCATCCCTAGTTTGTAGGGCTGTGCGATATTGAAGAAAAATGCGATATGCAATAACTCCTTAAATAATGCGATATTCGATATGCGATACGATAATGCTTAAAGTGTGTAAAATAAACTTCAATTAGCTTTAAAATATATTTAAAATGATCTAACCTACATGTGTTTCACATTCTTTTTATGACTAGAAAATATCCTTATAACTTCTGAAAGTGAACATCAGTGTTTTACTGTAGCATAAGAAGTGTTATTTTAACATCAGTGTAAACCACAGGGTTTCAGGTTATCCTACATTAGGTTTATTTAATAAAAGATACTGAATCATAAAATATAAAAATAAAACATTGCTTAGTTTTCACTGTATGAATTAAATATATCCTGATACTTATTAAAGCTAAAACTTTGTCTTTTGTTCATGACCCCATTTATTGCATGCTGTTGCGATATGCATATTGCGATATATACATTTGCGATATTTCGATAAATTCGATATATTGCGCAGCCCTACGTCCTTTGAACTTTTTTTTTGTATCTTTAAGTATCTCTTTTTTAAATGTTGGCTTGTTCGTTGTATCGCTCGCTCTTTGTCTGTCTCTCTTCACTCAACTTCACTCCCTGCACTTAACTCTCTCCCTCACTCACTCACTCACTCACTCTCTTTCTGTCTGTCTTTCCTTCACCCTCAGTCTCAGTCTCAGTAAGGCTCGGCAACATGCACGGATTGGATCACAGGAAATTTGACTGCACTGTGATGTCACAGGCTGTGTCGCCTGCTGATTGGTGGGGGGATGGGGGCACAGCATTCGCTGTGGGCACAGGCAGGCAGAGATGGCAGGAGGGTTGTCAGAAGCTGAGAGAGACAGCAGTGATGCATCCAGGTCTTCTCTATCCTCCTCTTCGTTCTCCTCCCGGTTCTGACTCCATGTCGTGTTTTGCTCCGGCCCGGGAGGCCTCTGGTAGAACTTGTACTCATTAAATAAGCAGCAAAGAGGTGCGGCCCTAGTCTTACACATACACACTTGATAGATACAGTCAAACGCACATGACTGAATGAGTCTCAGATGGAGTGGAAGATTCATGACTGTGTATGGCAGGGATTCGCAACCTCTTTTGATCCACAATCAATGTTTTTAGGTTGCAAAGTTCTTGAGATCCCAACACGCTACGCACAAGTCTCCCTGTTGTCAATAATTGTATCCCTTAAAACGTAACTTTGATCACCAAAATGGCATATCTAAAAGTTTTGTCCAGTGAAACAAAATGTATTCATGCCTTAAAATAGCTTGAGTGTAACTCTTTACCCTTGCTTCATTTAGTATATGCGGAAGCATGAATATGCAAATGAGCCCCGCCTCCACTCACTCACACAAGCTCGTCTACAAGTCGATGTATCAGAATGGCAATGCGCTTTATGTATCGCTCTCTACAATGTCGGACTCATAATAACGGTAATTAATATGACTAGCCTTTGGCTTGACTATCAAACAGCTAATAACGTGTCCCTAATGTTACCGTGTTCCCATTCGCCATCTCAGAGTCGGGCAGGTGCCTTCTAACAATCTGCATCCTTAGAAACGCTTTGAACAACTTAGATCGTCAGTAAAGAAAGGCATGCAGTTCATCATAACATTGTAATATACAGACATAATTCACCCGCTAATTTGATAAATGTACCCGATTTTTAATATCAATAGAAAAATATAGCGAGATTAACTGACTTCTCTTGAGACTCCCCTGCTTCACAGTTAATGATATGCTAAAGCCCTCCCGCACGTTGACGTGATTGGTTACACGGTGGTTTGGAATGTAAGAAACGCCGGCGATTTCAAACCACATTTTTTTCCACTGCAGTTTTAAGGAGAAAATACTCATCAATGGTGTTGACTTATGAATTTGCACATGGTTTGTCTTGAAGCATATTAAAAACACCACATATACATATAAACAACTTTAAAAACCGCAAGGGGTCTTTAAGCTGTACACTTTAGGCAGCAAATGACATGCGTAAGATTAACAACTAATTTTACTATTCAATCCGGTTTATTTATAAATTGCTTATTTTTTGCATCTTTAAAAAATAAATAAATAGAACTCTCAGTTTTGCTGTTTTGAATGCGACCCGTTCCCGTTGTAAGTTGAAAGTGTGCATCTCATCTTTACTGTTGCCAAGGACCCCAAAAATGATGACCCCTTTTTAATAGAGAAGGGCAAGAGCTGCACATTTCTTTTGATTGTATATATTGTTTCAATATGCTTTACAAATCCTAAACAGTACATAGAAAATATCACATCTAAATCTCTGGTGTTCTGTGTTGGTTTATTTTCAGTTGTAGTAGACCACTGTGTTCTGTGTATACAGTAACATCTGTCTGAAAGTCTGAGTAAAGTGCTACGGACCAGCCAGCATACACGTCTTGGTGGAAGAAAAAACAACAAACAGGAGCATACAGGAACCTCCCAGTTTTTCCAAGACAACATATTAGGTCATCACAAACCAAAGTCACTTCCTGTCTCTTTATAGCCAATGGTGCCATAGACAGAGTTTTTTAACAGGACATATGAAGGGTCAGCACTGTGTTCTCTCCAGGCCTGACTGTGTAAAGTGACAAGTGATAAAAAAGCTTTCTATTACATTTAAATCTAAGTTTCATCCTAATCAGCGGTGACCACAACGAGTGGTTGCGCTTGGTGTCTTTTTCTTTGCATTGAGCTGGTCAGCCCACCCACCATAAAATGTCATTGGTCTAAAATCCTGCTCCACATAATACAGCGTTTTTTCTCCTTTCTTATAGAACATCTAAAATTTGTTAATAAAAAACTTAAACTTAAAAGTTGTTTTTACACAGTTTTATTTTCGTGTATTCTTTCAAAATCAAAGTTTGTCATTTTCAGCCTTCATTCCTGAAGTTTAGTTCCACTAGTTTTTTGTTGTTTAAATTCTCAGCAAATTCAACCATTTTGATATACAGGTAAACAGACTTCTCTATGAAACAGGAAGTGTAGTCTCACATGGCTGTGTTACCAAACACGGAGTTTGCAAATGTGTTTTTGCCAGACTTTGTGTTCTGGTCCCCCCCCACCCCCCGAAACCATGGGATTACTGTTGTAGTGTGTGTGTGTGTGTATTTATGCCGTCTGCTGTATGCGGGGTGTAATCTGCCAGAGGTCCTGGCACACACAGGGTTAAGACCAGGCACCCCACCAAGCCTGAGGCCTGCGGGGGACGTCCCGCAGAGCCGTAAGCCTCCACAGAGCCCACACGCCCTGGAGCAAGGCCAACAGCACACGCACAGAACACAAACACACACAAATACGACAAGAAAGGAGGGTTGATACAAGAAAGACTGAGAGAATCGGTAGGAGGGTCAATGACATAAAAGTGAGGCTATGATAAAATAATTTTTATCATGTGCTAAGTTCTTAGAAATTATGTTTTTATATAGCATTTCATCCAAAAATGCTGTACCATTTTTAAGACAAGATTTAATTAATTTAATTTTAATGACTCGTGTTATTCAAGTAGAAAGTATGTCCCTCGTGCCCTGAATACATGTGAATGTGCAGTTTTTAAATATTTACAATTTAAAAAAATGTCAAGGTAAATGATTTATAAAAAATATTGTTGTTTTACATGACATTAACTACCTGAACTAACCTTGCTTTATCAAAAGTTAAGAAGTTTTGTGTTCTTGACCTTGACACCGTCATGAGAGTCCACAGGGGGTTCTCTCTATGATATCATTTCCTGTTCTGTTTAGTTTTTACTTTCTGCATGTCAGTTGATTTACATGATTTTGGTCTTAAAGGGCTAGTGTACCCAAAAATTTAAAATGTTTCATTATTTACTCGTTCCAAGCCGTTTATTATTTACTCGTCCTCATGTCGTGGACTCAATGGAGGGACAGAAATCTCTTAGATTTCATGAAAAATATTTTCATTTGTGTTTTGAAGATGAACGAAAGTCTTACAGGATTGGAACGACATGAGGGTTAAATTATTTTACAAGTTTTTTGTATGCTTTGGTGGACAAGTTTGGTTAAAGTTTTTCAAATATTAAACAATACAAACTACTTTAGGTTTTCTTGTCTTTTTAATGATTTTTTGTATTATAAAATCATGGTGGGTTGTATCTCTCCGAGTCCCTGACACTTGTGGTTTGATGAATTTATAATTTTTCTATTATTTTTTTTTTTTTATTAATTATTATTTTTAATTCACAAATTAAAAACATGCTAATTATAGAATAGCTATATTTAAATTGTGTGTTTGAATAGCATTTTTTGAATGTAGGTACGAATTAATTAATTGATGTAGAGCAACAAAATGAGCGTCATGTCTAACTTGTTTGTGTTTAATGGCCGGTTTTGCCCGTGACAGTCCTGTTACTGGTATGTCGTTTGGTGCCAGTCAAAAGTGGGCACTGAAGGTTATATATGAGGTTGAGTTACAAACGCCATAGCTTTTCACAGTGTCAACACATTTGTTTTCAAGTGCTGTTGTTGGGGAACTCGCCAAACGCAGCAGCGCTCCTGTCATGTAGCCCGGCGGAGAATGCTCTGTTTAGTCTCTGAAACCGTCCGGTAAGCCTCAGCAGGTGTGTGTGAGCGTGACAGGAGATGCTGCCAGACTGGAGGTGTGTGAACACTGACGCTCGTTTCTTTCTCTCCTCACAGATTATGTTTATTTCGAAAACTCCTCCAGTAACCCACTGCTGATCAGGCGAATAGAGGAACTCAACAAGGTGAGTGACAAACGAATGTGTGTGTTGCTAAAAGCCAATCGAACACCATGAGACTGAAGCTTGTCACCCTTTAATGCTTTAAGTCTGCAACAAAACGATTGTTTGATTGTAGCCAAGTTGCAGCATCCTTCTCGTGCTAAGTTAAAGTACTAAAATACAAATAAAAAGTGAATTAAAGCTAAATTGAAATAATGACAAAAGCACAATAACATTGCTCAAATTAAAATGAAAATGCAAAATTAAAAGCTAATTTAAAATATGAAAAAATACTATAAAATAAGACTGGAAGACATATGATAGATTTATGTGAAGATTTATGAAAGAAAATTATTTTCTTTCGCTGTTAGGTTTGGTGAGCAGTTTCTGATTCAGGAAGACATTTGTTCTTTTGAGTTGACTCTTTTTAAGCTATCCAGTCCTTTTAAATCTGAATCATAGGTTTAAGCCTAACCCTGAATGATTGATTCACTAATTGAACTGATTCAGTTTGTTAATTTACCGCACTAACTAATCAAAATGAGAGTCAGTAGCTATGTTTCAATCCACACGTTTTTATCCGAGTTAAGTGATATCGAATGAAAAATGCCTTATGGAAATTTCATGAATATCGACTCAAATGAAATGCGTTCGGTCTCATCGGATTTTATCTTGATCGATATACGGCTTATGCGATAAACGCTGATGGAAACGTTATTTGCCGAATAAATAATGAATTGTATTTTGTCTAGCAAAACTTAAGGTTTTTATTCACTTTAAAGCAGAGGTGGACAGTAACAAAATACATTTACTTAAGTACTGTACTTAAGTACACTTTTGGAGTATCTGTACTTTACTTGAGTATTATTTTTTCTGGAAACTTTTACTTTAACTTCACTACATTGGAAAGACAAATATCTTACTTTTTACTCCACTACATTTCTGTCAAGGTCCTTGAGTAGAGAGTAGTAACGTCAAGGATGATTTGGTTGCATTTTGGTTGGAAATGAAAGTCTGGTTGACGTCAGAACTCGACTGATGTTGGTTTCTGACGTCAACCGATTTTCAACCACAATACAACGTCTGTCCAACGTTGGAGATTAACGTCAATCTGACATTGGATTCTGACATCAACATGATTTTAATTTTCAACGTTGGGTTTGGTCTTCTAAATGCAAATTTTGTCATTGTTTTGGAGCACACTAGCTTATAGATAACAGTAAGGCTAACATATTCATACTAAAAGCCAAAAAACTGGGAACAGCCATTTGGGTGTCTCAAAACCATTGTGGAAGTTATTGAGTGACTTATTCATTCCCACTACAGGAACTGTGTTCTAGAAATACATGTGATATTGATATGAGGGCAGGCATAGATTCAGAGGCATAAGGTACTGTAAATTGGTTATTACATGCAACAATACTAAAACAATGAATTGACATTTATACTTAAGTACTTTTAAAAATGAGTACTTCTGTACTTTTACTTAAAGGGTTAGTTCACCCAAAAATGAAAATAATGTCATTAATGACTCACCCTCATGTCGTTCTAAGCCCGTAAGACCTCCGTTCATCTTCGGAACACAGTTTAAGATATTTTAGATTTAGTCCGAGAGATTTCTGTCCCTCCATTGAAGCTGTATATACAGTATACTGGCCATGTCCATAAAGGTAATATAAACATCATCAAAGTAGTCCATGTGACATCAGTGGGTTAGTTAGAAGTTTTTGAAGCATCGAAAATACTTTTTGGTCCAAAAATAACACAAAATAAGACTTTATTCAGCATTGTATTCTCTCCCGGGTCTGTTGTCAATCCTTCACAGTTACGCTGATGACGTAAGACGCTGACCCGAGCTGCATTTATAGACTGAGGGAAACGCACGCTGTAAAAGTGTCTCATCCGCGACATGCACATTTACGCACCATTAAAAAAATGATATCCACGCAAACAATGTAGAATAGCTTGAATATAGCGTGCGTCTTCCTCAGACTGTAAACGAAGCTCGGGCGCACCAGATAACACGTCATCAGCGTCTTACGTCAGCAGCGTCACTGCGGAGTCCTGAACGCAGATTGACAACAGACCCGGGAGAGAATACAATGCTGAATAAAGTCTTATTTTGTGTTATTTTTGGACCAAAAAGTATTTTCGATGCTTCAAAAACTTCTAACTAACCCACTGATGTCACATGGACTACTTTGATGATGTTTATATTTCCTTTATGGACATGGACAGTATACTGTATATACAGCTTCAATGGAGGGACAGAAATCTCTCGGACTAAATCTAAAATATCTTAAACTGTGTTCCGAAGATGAACGGAGGTCTTACGGGCTTAGAACGACATGAGGGTGAGTCATTAATGACATTATTTTCATTTTTGGGTGAACTAACCCTTTAAGTAAAAATCTGTCTTTACAACTTTTACTTGTAACGGAGTAATATTTGACCAGTAGTATCTGTACTTTTACTCAAGGAAGTTGTGTACTTTGTCCACCCCTGCTTTAAAGCCGTTGGATGGAAACACACTTTCACCAGCTTAATTCGCATGAGTTTTTTTTACCGAACTTCAGATAATTCGATTGACAAGTGGATGGAAACTTAGCTTGTGTCAAAAATGTTGATCTCACAAACCTATAGTATGGTCTTGAAATACTCTGAAGAATATACTGAAAGTCATATGGACCAATTTTATGATTCTTTTCTGGTGCTTTGTCTTTTTTTTCAAAGCTTGACAGCCCCAGTACTCAAGAAGTAAATCATACTGGTTTGTAACAGCATGATAAGTAAATGATGAAAGAATTTTGGATGAACGATTTCTTTAAATATATGCAGGGTGACAAGCTTCAGTTTTGCAGTGTGCGCTTGGAAAAACCCACACCTAAATGACTGACAGATCTCAAAGCTACAGTTTTCAATTTTTTTTCTTTTTCTCACCGTGCTCACACTTTCTCCTCTAACATCACACTTCTCCTCCTTCTGCCCTCCTCATCTTCTCTCCATCACGAGACCCTCTCAAATCACCCAGGAAGTGCAGAGGTGTTTAGGTCACGGTTATGATTTAGTCCTCAGTTTGCATGTTGAGGCTTCCCCAGCAGCTGATTGGTCTAAAGGCTGTTGCTGTGACAACTCTGTTTCCGTTTGCAGACGGCGAATGGGAACGTGGAGGCCAAAGTGGTGTGTTTTTACCGACGCAGAGACATCTCCACAACGCTCATCACCCTCGCGGATAAGCATGCACGTGAGTAGCTGTGAGAGACTGCTTTACCCACAATGCTTTGAGCTGACCGTTCATAAAAATAGATTTGACTTTGGAAAGCACTTAGTTAAGAGTGACGCACTGACACATGAACAAGTTTGTTCCTTGAGGTTTATAGTTATTTGGATAACAATTTACCCTTTGGACCTATTTCTCTAAACGGTAGATGGATGCTTTTGTCTGTTTTATTTTGTTTTAAATTGACAGCAATTAACATTTGTAACTTTTTAAAAGAATAATTTGCTCAGTTTTGGTTCGTGCCTTGCTGTCTGCTCAACTAAGGATGCATCCTGAAATGGAACCTTGTTACATCATATGATTTTGGCCAAAATTAGGTATATTTTAGCACCTTATTAGGCTAAATAATTCTGCTGCTTACTTTCTGGAGACTTTGAATTGGGAGTGCACCTAATGCTTCCTCGACAGCTCACCAAACCTGAATTTTTTTCCGAAGACATCTGCTTGTTTATCCCATGTGATCGTTTCTAATATATATATAAAAAAATGCTCTAGAAATGCACCTGTTTTCAATATTTAGTTTTAGACATCTCATATTGAAAAGATACGTTTACTTCTTTAAAATTTGATTTGCCATTCACACTCATTTGAATGATGTTTTATTAAAGTAAAACAGAATATTCATTGGGAAATAATATAGCTGGCGCTTGATTTTATTATCCATTTAGATTTGATTGGATCAGCGCTGTTAAGCTATGATATTATTGGTTAAATGGTGTCAGTTTAAATAAGAATCTGAGATGTAAGAACAGAAACTCTGTTAAACTGAGACAATTTTGTCTTTTAATTTGAAGTTTTAAAAAATTAATTGAAATATGGTCAAAATGTATTAACATAATTTAAATTCTCTGTTAAATAATTGCATATTATTTTGACAATGAGGTCTACTAGATGACAGCACAAGAAAGTTGACAAAAGTCTTTATTGGCTAATTACCACACACAGATTGGAAAGCCTGTGTCTGTGTCATTGTGTGGCAAGTTATTTTGATGGCAGGCTGATTTTAATCACACACTCGAGTTTGTTTCTTTACATTCGCCCATTATCAGAACATCACCAAAGTGCTGACTGTGCAGTGTGTACATTTCTTTAATTCAGTCTAGAGTCTCTCTATAATCTTAATTAGATTTTTGAACACATTTGTTGCAATTTCTGCATTCAGATTCATTGTGAAGAACAACTTTAATGTTTTAGGTTTGTATGGTCTCTTTTTGCACTGTAAAAAAATATTTTCATGATGTATCTCTTCCCTTTTTTTTCTTTTGTCAAATCAGCTTAGATAATTAATGTGGTTCAGATAACATAATATTTTAAGTTTCTGTTGATTAAACCAATCTCCTTCATTGTATTAAAGGAATAGTTCACCCACAAAATTTAATTTATATGTTATACGTTGTTCCCAACCTGTATGAGTTTCTTTCTTCTGTTGAACACAAAAGAAGAAGGGTGGTAATTAAACAGTTGACGAGCCATTGACTTCCATACTAGGTAAAACGTACTCAATGTCTACCGTCAACGGTTTGGTTACCAACATATCTTTTGTGTTAAACGGAAATGAGAAACTCATACAGGTTTGGAACAACATGAGGGTGAGTAATGCCTGGATCAGATTACACGATTTTTTTGTCTGTTACGATAGTCACTGTGTCAGATTACGCGATTTTGACTCGTAAAATCTTGTCGTGTCGTGGATAAGAAACATGTCAGACTACTCACTCACTCTCGTCGTGGAGGACCGGAAAAACAAACAAACATGCTAGTCTTTTTGTCGTGAAGCATCGCAGACGCGACGTAGGTTGTCGCCCACAATGACACACTATACGAGATGAAACTATCGAATCTTGCGTCCCGACGCCCGTTGTCGTTTACGAATCCCCGCTACACCCTACGTCAAACGAATCGTGCTAAAATCGTGTAATCTGAACCAGGCATTAATGACGACAATTTTCATTTTTGGGCTAACTATCCCTTTAACTAAATTTTAAGTTCAATAAACACTACATTTTAAGTTAACCGGGTTACTTACTTTTTTAAGTTAAACCAACAATAATTTTTTACAGTGTATGGAACAGATGAGGAGGTAATAAGATCAGAATGACGTTGCTGTTCCATAGAATAATGGCATATAGTATTCCAGAAAGCGAATGACCAGTGCTGTCAACTCCAAGTGTGACAAAAGGCATAAAATATCATTATTGCATCTCGTGATTATCATTGGCGTCAGACTTGGTGCAACACTTTTTTTTTTTTTTGGAGCTCTACATCCCTGGTTCCCATTCACTTACATTGTATGGAAAAGAGCATCCTAGACATTCTTCAAAAGATCTCCTTTTATGTTCAATGGAAGGAAGTTATGGGTTTGGATAGACATAAGGGTGAGTAAATGATGAGAGAATTTTCATTACGGAGTAAACTAATCCTTTAAATCTTGTTAGCGGTGCAGGCAAAAAGCTGCAAGATAATTGTCTTGTCCATTATGTGATGTTCAGATGATTGACAGCCCTAAAACACCTTGAATGAACTGTCTTTTAAAAGAGAATCTTTTCCTGCTGTGAGCAGAACCTTCCTCCAAAATGGCTGCTGTAGAGATTTATCAGCAGAAGGGTATCTGAGGGGTTTGTAAGTACAGGGTTAGACAGTGCTTATGCGTATAAAAGAGATTTCATCTTTGGTCCGCAGCACACAAGTCTGATTCTGAGACCACGAAGCCTGTTTGTTCATGTGGACCACACAGATGCAGTGAAGAGGAACTCTCTCTCTGTCTCTGTATGTATGTGTGTGTGTGTGTGTGTGTTATGGACCTCTCCTCAATGCCAGCAGCCTCTCCGTGGACCTTCAGACATTTGCAATATGTGAAAAATGCATGGCAGGAATGGTCGTTCACCGCATGGGTGTGGGCTGCATCCTGTCTCTGCCTTTGGAAAAGGGAAAGGGAGTTAAAGAATGAGTGGAAGAGCGTAAGGAAAAAGAAAAGTCACAAAGTGGAGGGAGAATGAGGGAAAAGAGGAAGACACAAGTTCAGAGCCGGCTGGAGGAGGTCTCATGTGCCTTCATGAAAGTTAGAGGCAGCGACTCGACCCATTGTCCATTAATAGAGCTGCTTACAAATACCTAACCTCCTTCCTTCCTTCCTTCCTTCCTTCCTTCCTTCCTTCCTTCCTTCCTTCCTTCCTTCCTTCCTTCCTTCCTTCCTTCCTTCCTTCCTTCCTTCCTTCCTTCATTCATTCATTCATTCCTTCCTTCCTTCTGTCCCCACATCCATCCTTCCTTTCTTCCTTCCTTTCTTCCTTCTGTCCCGCCTTCCTTCCTTCCTTCCTTCATTCCTTCCTTCCTTCCTTCCTTCCTTCCTTCCTTCCTTCTGTCCTGCCTTCCTTCCTTCTGTCCCCACATCCTTCCTTCCTTCCTTCCTTTCTTCCTTCTGTCCTTCCTTCCTGCCTTCCTTCCTTCTGTCCCCACATCCTTCCTTCCTTCCTTCCTTCCTTCCTTCCTTCCTTCCTTCCTTCCTTCCTTCCTTCCTTCCTTCCTTCCTTCCTTCCTTCCTTCCTTCCTTCCTTCCTTCCTTCCTTCCTTCCTTCTGTCCTGCCTTCCTTCCTTCTGTCCCCACATCCTTCCTTCCTTTCTTCCTTCTGTCCTTCCTTCCTGCCTTCCTTCCTTCTGTCCCCACATCCTTCCTTCCTCCCTTCCTTCCTTCTTTCTGTCCCCACATCCATCCATTCTTCCTTCCTTCCTTCTGTCTTCTCATACATCCTTTCTTCCTCCCTTCCGTCTCTACATCTGTTCGTTCATTCTCTTTCTTTCTTACATCTCTACATCCGTTCTTCCTTCTGTCCTTCCCTCCTTCCAGTTCTGCACAGGCGATCGCGCATGATCCTCCAGAGATTGTAGAAATCTTGTATAAAGTTTCTAGTGCTCTTTGACCCTTGATATAAATCAACAGAGCTTTTGGTGTGTAAACTTCAGTTCTCCAGCGTCGGAGGAGTCAGCAGCGTGCGGGTGCTGTGACTCACAGATGAAATATTTTGCTCTCTGTGATGCTGGCTCCGCCTCGCTGGGCCCTGAGAGCATGAGGCAGCGAGGCGCCATGTGTGCCGAGAGTGAGAGAGAGAGAGACCTGACTCTGCTGTGAACTACTCACTGGAATCACCTCACTCGTTGGCCTCAGCCGCTCCACTTGTTTGTGCTTTCTGCTCGACCTCTTGGTACTGAGTGCAACAGCTTTGAGTCACAGCTGTCGGTGTGAGCTGTGTTTGTGTGTTTTACATTTCTTCCTGAACTGGAAGGGCAAAATAAACAAACAGCGGTTGGAAAAAGACACCGGAATTCATCTCCGTATCATCTCATGACCTGGTCAACCGAAAGGTTGTGCATGGTGTGGGTTTATATGAACACATAGGACACACAAAGCAAACGTCTATGGACTTGTGACCACAAGATTTTGTATGGAGGTTTTTAGAGGGTAGTTATGGGGGCATTACCTATTGTATCCAGTGTGTGTGCATGTGAGAGGTGAATGAATAAA
Source organism: Phoxinus phoxinus (assembly GCF_949152265.1). Lineage (NCBI taxonomy): Eukaryota > Metazoa > Chordata > Actinopteri > Cypriniformes > Leuciscidae > Phoxinus > Phoxinus phoxinus. The sequence continues at coordinate 28,302,678 of NC_136888.1, forward strand.
AATAGTCTTTGACCTCCAGATATGACACAGATCAGTACGGGCTTAAACTATTTAGGGATGTGAATTATAAGGTCTATATAAATCTTTTTACCTGATCAGAACTACAGTAAAAACATTAATACTATGAAATATTATTTCAAACTAAAATAACTGTTTTCTATTTCAGTATTTACTATTTAGTCCTGTGATGGGAAAGCTGAATTCTCAGGAGCTATTACGCCAGTCTTCAGTTGGTATGTTTATATGCAGTAATTTTCGTCAGTCGGAATGAATCCATTCCAATTTCAGATTTTGGACGTTCTGTTTATATGAACTCTTAACATATAACCGAATATGTGAATCGGATTGCAATGTGCATTACATGTATTCCAAACAAAACTTCAGAGCATGTGCAGTGCCCAGTCGTCGTTTTCAGAACCAGAGAAAGCCCGCAATAATGTTATCGGAGCTACCATGAGAATAACTGTAGTTTTTGCCTTAATGACGTCCAAAAAAAAGAGACCTGACATTTGTCAAGGGTTTTTAGCAAAAATGTTTAAATATTCAGTCTCATCCACTGAACAGTTTGTAAGACACATGAGACATAAATAATTTTATGAATGTTTTTATGATGTATAACGTAGGTAAACATATGCATCATGGCACTGCGCAAGGTATTTTTGAATCAAATTGAGAAAATAGTCGGATTCAAGCATTTACATACTTAATATTTTTTTTTACTGTTGATCAAATAATTTCAGGTCTACACCACCCCTTTAAATCCAATCAAATTTTAATTCGGATCAAGCTCAATCGGATTGAGTTGAGTCTTTTCAGTCTGTGTTAGTCTGATTACTAAGAGATTATTTATTACTAACATGATCCTTCAGAAATCAAATTAGTTGATTTGGTGCTCAAGAAACATTTCTCAACATTTTCAGTCAAAAACGGTTATGCTGCTTAATATTTTTGCGGAAAACATGATGCAATTTTTTTTCAGGATTCCCTTCAGGCTGCAAATTCACACCTCTTGTGAACGGTTAACTTTGTTTTTGCTGTGGTGGTAGATTGGCTAGTTCTGCAGTGCAACCGCTGAGTACTGGTGCAGGAAACACTGTCAGAGTGTTTTAGTACAGAGTTCTGTCTTCATCAGTGCAAGGATCCAGACATTGAAGAACCATTAACAGAACCCAGTGTCCTAAATTCAGGATTTTTTAACAAGAACGATTTTTTTGGTGGTTCCCAACTTCACCTCTCTTCATTCTAGCACTCTTTTACCCTTTGATTAGAACACAACAAAGCTTGTCACACGTAAACACAAATAACACGCATGAAATGCTTCCGCACCAATGGATGAATGCAGACTTTCAAGAACCGCTAAACCAAACGCCTTAAATCATTCGAAAATGAAGCCCTTGTGGTTTTGATTCTCAACCCGACCTCCCTTCATTCCTCTCTTCTCTTCTTCTCCTCCTCCCCCACCTGGTAAGGAGATTCATTCATCAATAATTGATAATTGGTGAAGACAGGTGAAATGGAGAGGTAATTTGTTGAGTATAGACAGGGTGCAGGGCCAGATGATTGGGTTCTTTCTCTCTTTTTTTCTTTCTTTCTCAGAACTATGGAGTTTACTGAGTTCAGCTCATCTTCTCGCCGGCTCTCAAGGACGCAGCAGGCTGGTCTTAGCCAGAGGGGCTGTTCCTCTCTCTCTCTTTTTTGCTCACTCTTTTTCTCTTCATCTTTTCCCCATTCACTCTCTTTGTTTCAGGCTCCATCTCGATCCCTTGCTCCGCGTGCAGCTCAGCAGGGGTTGTCGATACTCCACGCGCAGCTGTAATAGAATGGTTACTGATGTGCAGCGCTGTAAAGTGACCGCTCGCTCGTGTTCGATGTAGTTTCAGATTTCTTAATGGCGAAATAAAACCGGATAGCATGTGACAGGTAGACAGCAGTGGCATACGTGTGCTGGAGAGGGTGAGGAAGAGGAGGGAATACTTATTGATTTTAGACAAACATCTTTTTTTGTTGTTGTTGTTGTTGAAAATCCCTTGATTCTTTTTGTTCTTCTGCCTTTCCCTCCATCTCCATGTTTCTCCATCTGTCTCTCTCTCTTTCGCTAATGAAACTCCAAATGAATTGGAGCACGCTCACTGGTTTCTCTCCCTCCCATCCGACTCTCTCCCACTTATCATTCTCCGCCGCACTCTGCCTCCATACAGCACATATATGTGTGGTTTGTCAAGAGAGATGTCTCCTTTCTCTGTACCTACCTAGTAATCTTTTTAAGAGAAGGGTGATGATGTGTTTGCATAAACTGAATTAAGAGAAGGCGTCTGCTTCGTCTCGCTCTCTTTTGGTTGTTCGCAGTCATTTTCACATTTACTGACATTGCGTTTGATCAGTCTGTGTTTAAAAGATGTAGCTTTAGGTTGGATATATGGCCATCACAAACTCATCCGCACTTCAATTTCAACTTTTCAGTCGAATTGTGAAGACGGACTGATTCCCTGATTAGGGTCTTTGTAGTGCTTGTAGGTGTTGTAGGTTTAACCGTGCAATGCATGGGATACGAAATAATAGTCAGAAAATTATCATTTAAAAAAAAAGTTGAGTATTTGATACATCAGGCTTTTGTGGCTCATATTCTATGATGTAGTGAGAATATGGAGCTTATACTCAATGAGAATTGAGTATAATTGAGTATAAAAATTGTTTTTATTAAGAGGCCCAAACTGAGCAAATATATGCAATTTGGTGCAGTTGCTGATTTTTATATGGCCAAAAAGTAAGATGAAATTCTGATAGCTTGTAATGTAAATCAATTAAATTAATACAGTATAGCTGACTAGTTGCATAAAATGCATATAAATATCAGCTGCCATCAGTTGTCTCCCAATGTAGTTTTAATTGTGGGGGGCAAAACATAATAACATATAAACGTTCCTCAAAAGCATGATGCATCATATTTGATACTCATGTTAACATGGTTTTTCTAAAATTAATCCATTGTGCATGAAGAAAACCTAAGTTTTTTGTCCAGTAAGTGTTCATTTTGAAATAATACTATCAATATAAAAGTTAAGTTTACCGGTACTATAAAAATCTACTAAGATTTCACCACAAAAAAAGCATAGAATGATTGGTGGACACTGTTCAATTTCTCGCATTTGGAAAGCAGGATTACTGATGCTTTATATATCATATTGCATGATATAACATGGATCATACCAAATGATACAAAACTGCTTAAATTGGATGAAGGGAAATGATTTGGTCACACATTACATTAGGCGTCTTTAACTATCATGTACTTATTTTAAAAAAAATAATAATAATGTACAATGCACTTTGTTCATGTATTGCAAAACATTTGTATGGGACATGGGATACGGCTAAGGTAAGGGACAGGTGTAGTGGTGTGGTCCGGTTTAAAGATGGGTTAAGGTGTAAGAGAAGGGTCAATAGTGTAATTATGTTATTACAGAAATACATGTAAAACACAAACATGTACGCAATAAGTGCATTGTATTTAAACAATTAATTTAAATTAAGTACATAATAGTTAAAGACTTAATATAAAGTGGGATCATTGGTTTTGTGTAAGTATTGTATAAGTTTATTTCAAGAATATCTGAAAATCAATAATGTTCCAGTAGGTGGAACTGACACAAGGGAGAACTGTAGCTTCAAAGCCTTTTATTGTTTTCATGTTATGGCTAATATTAAAATCACCACCTGCTTTTATACTGGTGCCTATATATTATACCCATTTAATAGTAATTTTTTCAGGATGTCGGAATTTGATTGGTATCAGCATACAGAATCACATTTGTAATATTAATTAAGGTTGAACAAGTGAAGGTGATGACCAGGTTATCTTTTCTTTTCACTTATAGGAGAAATGGAGGAGGAGATGGAGAACCCCGAAATGGTGGATCTCCCAGAGATACAGAAGCATCAGCTGAGACACAGAGAGCTCTTCCTCTCTAGACAGCTGGAGTCTCTGCCTGCGACACACATCAGGTAACCTACAAAAAGCTCTGTCGATATACGTGTTCCCGCTTGCAGCCGACCAGACTCGCTCTCATTAGCGTCTGCGCTCACGCCGGCTCCTTTCAGTCTTTTTCATGTTCTGGCCTGATGGAATCCCCAGCACAGAACAGTGTTAGCCTCTCGTTCATTCACGCTGCTCTTTCATTGGTACGAATCCAGCAGAGAGCAGGTGAAGATTGAGTCAATGTCGTTTTTGCTTCAAGGGCTTGTATATGTCATCAAGTCATCTATACATGTGAATAGAACCATTTCATGAGAATCATGCCCACTTTTATTTTGGTAATCAATGTTCTCAGGAAAGCAGCCAGTCAGCAGAAGCCTGCGCTTTCTACCACCATATCACACTGGCCAGGTCACGTCTGTCTCAGATCTCACGAACATGTAAATCTTCTTTCGAGTTTGTGGAGAAAGTCAGACTCAAGGGTGGAGCGAGCTTGACCTTAATCCTTTCTGGATGAACAGGTTCTTCACTGTTGTTTGGTGATGGGAGGTGGATGGCCAGCATCGAGCCTCTCAGGGGTTGGAACGATTAATCGAGTGACTCAATTTTAAAATATTTCTGATTAGCATTTTCCTCCTCTCTTACTGTACCGTTTGCAGTGACCCAAAAAACATGGACGAGGATACTGGCAGTGAATACCAAAAGAGGATTATGCTTGGAAACCTTTTCATTTAAAAATAGAGATAATTAACTTTAAAAGTTATTCAAATGCGACTGGCGTTAACCACAACAATAGCTAATGAATGTTAAGTGCAGGATTTACTCAAATCTCATGTGAGGGCTTTGGCTACACTGCCAAAAAAAACTTTCTTAATTAGTATTTTTGTCTTGTTTTCCAGGATTTCCAGAATAAAGTATTACTGAAACAAGATAGATTTATTTGGGAAAAATTACAGGTGAAATAGTCTTCATAGGGGAAACAAGTTTATAAAATAAACCTCACTACGTTTTCTTAACGTAACAACTGTCATTTTACTGATGAAGTATTTTATATTGTTTGATGTTTAGAATTTTTTTACTGGAAAACGAGACAAATTTGAATAAGAATGTTTTTTTTTGCAGTGTAGCATTTATTTTATTTTATTTATGGCCCTTTTGCTATAATTCTTATTGATGTGATACTGTAAAGAGGCTAGGGTGTGCGATTTTTCATATTTACTTGCATATGCGCATTTAACTTTGGTGTTTTCTAGGTCTATTGGGTTCTGTCAGGAGTGCCAATTCATGCAAACTTAATCAAAAAAAGTACAAATAAATTTTTTAATGAATGACTTAAGCATCTTTTCTTGTATCTTAATATCTTGGGGACCAGTTTTGATTTTTAATTTATACGTTTTCAAACTTTATACATATTAAAATATATACCTCCTATAATTATACCTCTTAGAAGTGTAATTTTACAGAAAGAAAATAACATTGTTTAATATTGCACTTTTTTTTTTTTTACTTCAAGACAACTTCTTGAATAAATCCTCAAAATATTTTTTTTTTAACCCCAAACTCAGTCGGTAAGATTTAGATAATCTATTGTGAATGAATACACCTGTCTAACTACAACCAGGAAACAGTCACAGACGCTGTGTAATTGTAACATTTACTGTTACGATTGTTATAATTATTGTTACAACAATTTCACTATAGTACGAATCTCTGTCCAGCACAGCACTGTGAATGACCTGCGCAAAGCAAATGAGATCAGTTTAACGACGTATGGGACTGTGAGATTCAGTCCAGCCAGCGTTAAAACTGTGTTATGTGTTGCGTTTTCAGGGGGAAATGCTGTGTTACACTTCTGAATGAGACGGAAGCCCTCAAGTCCTATTTAGACAGAGAGGTGAGTGTCACAGCACTATGCCAAGGTGTTTGTACGCATGTGCGAAATGTTTAGTTTGCATGAATTTGCTTTTCACTCTTAGTATCTCCGTTCACAGTATGTCTTCAAGAGGGAAATGTTTATCTGACGTGTGTGTGTGTGTGTGTGTGTGTGTGTATGGGAGCTAGTTTTGAGTCCCGATCCAAATGAATAATTCAGTGTGTTGACCCAGTATGTTCCTCCTCATATTTAGTAATGAGGAGACTGGAGACTACAGAGGAAAGCCAGTCCTCTAATATGTCAAACACTGGCCTTCACTGGATCATTTGTCTGTTTATGTTTATATTAAAAGAGAGAAACATGCTTTAAACGAGTACGCATGCACATAAGCTTCGTCATCGCATTAAAAGTGTGCTGCACTTAATTCCCTGATCTATTCACAGTGAAGTCCCTTTTTCAAAAGAAGTTCGAAGTACCTTATACTTCTGTAAGCGGTGTTTAAAGCTACACTGTGTCATTTTTAAGTTGATTCTTAGCAAAAAACACAAAATTATATGTGTTCCTTAATGTATAATTACTTCTACCAACTAATCAAGTATTCTCGTAAGTGTAGAATCTGCCATTTATAATACATATGACTGAGTCGTTCGAATGGTGACAGCCATGTTGCGCTTCCATCTTGAAAATACATTAGCCAAAGAGGGACATACCTGGTAATTCAAGCTTCGCCTTTCATGTTTTTACACTTTGTGGCACCGTGACGAATGCGAGGGGGAGATTACTCACGACTGCCGGCAGGTTTGAAATAACACGGCCACCGTAGGAGTTAACACCCTCGGAATGGGAGGAGCTAGAAAGTAATATTTAGTTGGTAGTCATATACAATTTCACCGCTAGATGGGAGAAAATCCTACACAATGTAGCTTTAAATGAATGTGGTTACACTTTATTTTAAGGTGTCACTGTTACAGCTTTACAGCTAAGAGTTATATTAACAACATGTACTTACTACAGGGTTAGGATTAGATTTTTTTGGTTACACTTTATTTTAAGTTGTCCGTGTTACAGGGTAATTATACATTTAAGTACTGAGTAATATTAATTAACTACATATACTTACTATAGGATTAGGGTTTGGTTAAGGTTAAGGCACAATTTATTGTAATTACTATAGTAATTACATGTAACGTGTAACAAGGACATTGTAAAATAAAGTGTTACAGAATATGTAAATATGTGCTCCACGCTTTCCTCTCAATAACCACACAAACACACAATAAAACTGACAGTGGTGAGAAAACCGCAGTTAAGAAAGCTTCTGATCACAGCGATGTGGATGTTTGCACATGCTCTCCAGTAAAGTCACATTACGTTCATTTATATAGCGCTTTATACAATATATTAAGCAAGCAGCTTTACAGTATCAAACGCAGTGTCCGTGACTGTTTCAGTTAGAATTTAAAGTAAAATTTCTACTGTAAAGCAGCTCTCCTGTGTTGATGTCCTCGACGGACTGAACAGAAGAAATGTGCCAGAGAAGATTTCCACCCTAAAGGCCTACAAATTACGTAATTTCAATGGTAGTTCAAAGGCGTTTACCAGCCAGAGTGAACTCTTCCGGATGGTTTAAGCTGTTCCGATCTTACGAAATTAACTCAAAACGAATTTCGCTTTAGCCTGATTTTGTTTGAAATATCATCACACCAGTTCGTTCCTCGAATTCGCTTGAAGTATAGCAGCTTCTTTAGTGTGCGTTGTTGTCTTGGGCTCTGCCACCGCATGCTCATGTCCGTTAAGTCCACAAGTCTGCAGGGTGTTTCATTTGTCATTTTAGGTTTTAGAAGGGTGCTCGCAAGCGTCAGATTTAAGCGCCCTCGATGCGCACTGAAGCGAGCTCTGCAGCAGACGTCTACCCGACAGTCAAAGTGGCACTACGACTACGTCACGAAAGTGTGACCTCGGAAGAAGACCGCGAGTGTTTAGGGTTCCATTTGGGACACAGTGAAGCACAAGTCCAAGCTTTTACGTTTGTGTACTTTTAGTGCAGTGAGTTTTGAGCCTAGACTTCATTAGGGTGTCTCTTGGTTTTGCAGGATGCCTTTTTCTACTCGCTGGTGTACGATCCTCAGCAGAAGACTCTGCTGGCTGATAAGGGAGAGATCAGAGTGGGCAATAAGTACCAGGCGGACATCACTGACCTCCTCAAAGAGGGTAAGATGTCTCTTCACCATATTGAGTTAGACAGCCAAAGCTCTGAGCTCTTCAGATGAGACCACTAACATATTCAACACTATCTCAGCTCGTGTTTATCTCTCTTCATATTAATATTCCACACAAATATGAAGCAGCTCAACTGTTTTCAACATTAATTATGAGAATTTTGAGCAGCAAATCGGAATATCAGAATGATTTCTAAAGGGTCATGTGACACTGAAGACTGGAGTAATGATGCTGAAAATTCAGATATGCCATCACAGGAATAAATTACATTTGAAAGTATATTTAACAGTTATTTTAAATTGTAATAATATTTCACAATAGTACTGTTTTTATCAAATATATGCAGCCTTGTAAAGCATAAGAAACAAACAAACAAAAAATGACATTATTCCAAACTTTTGACTAGTAGTGTATATTTTATAATTCTTTCTTTTTTTTAATACAGAGTAGTGTAGTTGTTTAGTGTGTTGGTTTGATAGATAAAATGCTTTGTTTTATTGTACAAAAAAGGAAAAACTGTGGGAAAAAAACTAAGTAAAACTGTAAGAAGTAAATTGAGTTCACATTAGATAAATATTGGCTTCAGGAAGAAGCAGCAAAAGTCTCATCTCAAAGCAGTATGCGTTCTGTTGTGATTGTGATGTGTGGCTGTTGGTTTGCCAGGAGAGAATGATGATCGAGAGCTTGAGAAACTGGAGGAGAAGGTGTGGGATCCCAGCAGCCCCCTCATCGAGAAACAGATCGACCAGTTCCTCGTCGTGGCTCGGTAAGATTCTGCAGCGCGAGCGGGTTTCCTCTATTTTACGTGTGCCAATCTGTTGTGAACACAAAACAGTTTAAAAGACAAAAAACAACAAAATGCTCCAACAAGATGCCTCCAAAATAATGTTTAATTTTGTTACTTCAAACTGCATATTTCGCTCTGTTCACTCCCTCATTCTCTTTCACATTTTTTCCCTCTTTTTCTCAAACTTCCCCAACCCCCCTCCCCTGCAGGTCTGTGGGTACGTTTGCGCGGGCTCTAGACTGCAGCAGTTCAGTTCGGCAGCCCAGTCTGCACATGAGCGCTGCGGCAGCCTCCAGAGACATCACACTGGTACGGCACAGCTCATGTTCTCACTCTCGCACACTCCACACACTGCTGGAACACTTCTCACTTTAGTTAAGCTCAGCAGGTTCATACTAATTAATGGCAGACATTTACAACAAAAAGCAACCTTTTTGAATCACTTGTCCAATTTTGAAACTGGTTGTAAATGCTAATGGAATATTTGATTTCTTGTATTTCTAGTCAATTAATCATCTTATAGTGTATTATGGCCAGAGAATGGTAGTTATAATATTATTTCTACTGCTATTATTATTAAAATGACTATATTAATCCTGTCATGGTAGAGTAGAGGTATAATAAATGACTCAATCTAAAATATCAAATACAGCAATGCATAATCCTGAAAGCCTTGATGCTTTTTCATCATATTATTTTCATCAGTTTTTTTTAGTATGCTCCTCTTTCCAAATCTCATCTCGTTATCTTTGTCATCGGATGTTATTTAGCTTTGTCTGGTAAGCTGTACGGGATACACTACGATTTCAACCACAAAAACTTACTTGTTTGTTTTTTGTCTGAAAGAAAGTCGCCTACAAATTTGAACTGAAACGGTTAACATCTGATTACAGAACCAATGAAGTGAAGCACAGTGCACATGAAAAGATCCAGGTTTAGTTAGATTTAATGTGACTGCTTAAGGATGATATATTGATGGAAAAGAGATTGTGTTTACAGAATATATTGTTTTTTTGAGACACACAGACCTCTCTGTATATGCTGTGAGTTTTATGGATAAATCCAGTAAGATAATGTGCAACTGCCCAACAATCTCAGTAGATGGAAGCAAATTGCAGTCAAAATTCAAATGCACAGTAAACTATTACTATAAAACTATAAAAAGTACTACTATAAAAGTATTCACATTTGATTAGATTTTCACATTAATAATGCTTTTCTCATGCTTGGATAGTAGCCTTACTTGTTTGCCCGTGCACTAGAGAGTGAAAGGCCATTTAAACCAGCATCTTGGTAATACATAAAAACATAGAAATGGAAAAAAAAGCCTTTTGTCCCTTTTTATAGGAAAGGAACATAAGAGCCAGTTCCTCTTTTAAGGACAGTTGTTTATATCAGCCAAAAGTTAATTTAAGCTTGAGAGATTATTGTTAGTATTCTGTTCTGCACATCATAATGGTCAACAAAAGCATCTACTCAGTTTGTAGTAGTTTGTTTACAGTCAAAATAGCATTAAACAATACAGACTGAATAATTACATGAATAAATAAATAAATAATTGCACTCTTTAGATTTATTCAATATTTTTCAAAGTTGTTTGCATTGACATTTTATTCCATTGACACCAATTAATATATTTATTTTATTATTAATTTAATGTATACTTATTCAAAACAAAGGCTCCTTTTAAATGACCATTTTTGGTTTCAGCTTCTGTCTCAGTGTCCATCATTTTCAGTTTCAATTTTGCTTAAATGTAAAGTGTGTCAAAGTGCGCCAGACAGAATTGAAAAAATAATGACTATTACAAACTGGTTTTGCGAACACCTTGGTCAGTCAAACAGATCGCCCTACACCAAACTCATTCAGACTCTGTCAGGATGCTTAAACGAACTCCATAATTTGGGTGGCAAAATGTGATTAGAATTTAAAGTGCACAGTGATAATCACGATTAGATCAAATAATCTCCACCAGGCGATTATGTAATAATTGCGACAGGCCTGTTGCCAGCTCTGTCTCTGCCTATAGGCTGTGCGAGAAGAGCAGCAGAACAGTGTATTCACTCTCCTGCCACCCAACTCTGCCCGTTGTGTACAAAACATGAAGGAAAGGCGCCAGAGGGCAACATCCCCATGCATAAACACACACTCTCGTGCTGCCCACACTATTCCTCTCCGTCTAGTGTCAGTGTTGTGGTGTTCCCAGGGTTGAGCAATTCTGATTTTTTGAGTTGCTTGACAACACACTGCTAAAACAATGGAGTTTGGTGACGTATATTGGATTTGAGCCAACAATTATCGTGTTTTCTTATCTCAAATGCTTTATCTTCAGTTTCACGCCATGGACACGTTGCATAAGAACGGCTACGACATGACACGGGCCATCGCGGCGCTGGTACCCCAGGGTGGGCCGGTGCTCTGCAGGGATGAAATGGAGGAATGGAGTGCATCTGAAGCCAACTTGTTCGAGGAAGCGCTCGAGAAATACGGCAAAGACTTCACTGACATCCAGCAAGACTTTGTAAGTTCCTCCCTAGCAGTATTTACACAAGCAGGAGAGAGATCAAATTGAATTCCTATATTTTGTGCTACAGAATAGTGTGGCTTTAGAAAGATCTGAGCAGCATATGCTAAGATAATTGTGGCAGTAATGACTGATAAACTGCCTTTGTTCAGGGGACAGTGAGTGTGCCAAGTGCATGTTTAACTCTGCCACCTGGTGGTTGAGAGATGTATGTGCAGTACTGAATGTTTTAGCTCTGGGCTTCCATCAGAAATGTCTACTTAGAGAAACAGGGAGGAGCCTGTCATGGAAAATGGGCACACCCTAAAGAAGTGAACCAGCTTATTCAGGGACACAAAGGATGGGAAATGGAGCTGGATTTCTGTTTGCCATCATGACCAGATTTGCTCTAATAAGAGCAAGAAAGATGCTTTAAAGGGATATGCACCCTAAAATGAAAACTCGGTCATCATTTACTCACCTGTTTGTTTTTTTTGTTGTTGTTTTTTATTCTATTTTTTTATAACTCGTATGACTTTCTTCTGTGGGAAAACAATTGATATTTTAAAATGAATTTCCTGCAACCATAGTTTTCAAACCCCAACAAGTTCATATGACTCATTTTCAAATCTTCTAAAGCCATAAGAAAACTTTGTATATGAAACATATCATAATCTAAACCGGCATTGAGCTGCACCTCAAGAGCCGCTGCAACTGGATCAGTCAGTGATTTGGACTAATCCAATTATTGAAACTGACTCGGTGATCTAGTCATGGTGGTTTCCAGTCGTTCGTTCATACTTTTTTTCCCTAAGAGCACACATACTCTGAAGCACTTCTGGGGTGCAATGCAAATTTATCAAAATGTATCTGCCCAAACAGAAGCAATAAGAGTTTATGTTGAATTCAAAGATGGATACAGTTCATCATGTAACCAAAATACCAATAATAACAGGCAAAAAAAAAAAACATATATGTACACAAGACTTTTAGTTTTAATTATAAACAAGGCTGGTACTCTTATTTGGAAATGCTTATGCTATACTGTTGCCGCCGGCTGCTCTTTTAAAAAGATAAGGGAAAGGGAGATAATGTGCACTCTTACAACCATCTCCAACATATTACAATATAAACACCATAAAGTCAACATTGTCATAATTCCTCAACAGTAGATCATAAGCAGTCTATTGGCAATGTAAACGGCTCTAAAACCTGTTGAATGCACAACAGGGCCTCGTTCTTACTTTGAAACCTGCAGCTCTCATACTTTTACATAAATCATAGCCTTTTGAAGTTTCTTGTTTTCCCATCCCTAAATTTAAGACCTCTTAAAATTATAATTAACACGTTTGTTATATCATTTAGGATATTCAAGACATTTTATTCGCACTCGTGCTCCTAAATACATTTTACAGTGCACACACATCTATTTTTAATAGCAAATGTGAATGAAACACTTGCACTGTCGTCTGCCGATCAATTTTATTTATGTTTATATGTGAATAAAAGGCTAAATTAAATTAGTTAAAAAAGTCTTTTGACATTTGATTAAATCATTCGATTCATATGGATAACATTTACAATGTCTTTATGAGCATTTTGAAGCGTCAAAGTTTAGGTTTGCATGGAAGGATAGAAATCTCTCAGATTTCATTAAAAATATATGTTTTTGTCTCGAAGATGAACAAATGTCTTAGGAGTTTGGAAAGACATGAGGGTAAATAATGACAATTTCATTTTTTGATTGAACAAATATGGGGTTAAATGTAATAAACAGCCATTTTGTTTATGATATTAGTGAATTATTCTTTCTAAATTACCTTTTTCTTATTATTACAGCTTCCTTGGAAGTCTCTAACCAGCATCATTGAGTATTACTACATGTGGAAGACCACAGACAGATACGTCCAGCAGGTAATACAACCCGGCTGTCTCAAGTCTCTGTGTGCAGGTAGGCAACCTAGATAGTTTTCACACTGAGACTAACTGGTTCTTGTTTCATACAGAAACGATTAAAAGCAGCTGAAGCTGAGAGCAAGTTGAAGCAGGTTTACATCCCAAACTAGTGAGTACTTCAACGAGTCAAAGTTCAACCCTGGATTTCATTTCACCATGAGCTTTGAGTGCTTGCACTTTGACCAGATGAAATACAGTAACCCTTGTTTGCTTTTTTCCTACAGTAACAAGCCCAACCCTAACCAGTTAAGCATGAACAGTGTGAAACCAGCGCTGGTGAATGGAGCAGGGGCTCTTCCAGGAGCGCCAGGCCAGCCCGTCGGATTGGGCCGCGCGTGCGAGAGCTGTTACAGTGAGTATTTGACCTGCTGTCAAGTACTTAAAATGTTAAAGGTGACATTAAACTGGAATATGAAACTTTATTTGTATGTCCCAAAAAATGGCACACTTCCCCTTTGAAGAGCACATTCTACTACAGTTTTGCAACGTTTTATTCCCCCCTGTAATGTTAGTAAAAGGGATAGATCAACCAAAAATGAAAATCCAAACCTGTAAGACTTTCGTTCATCTTCGGAACACAAATGAAGATATTTTTGAGAGCTTCTGAGAGCTTAAATCTGATAGCTTTCTGTCCCTTCATTGACAACTACGCAATTCCACATGAATTGAGCGGTTTAGTCCAAATTTTCGGAAGATACTCGATCGTTTTTATATGATGAACAATTTAATTTAGGCTTTTCATCATATAAAGCAATCGTGTCGCTTCTGAAAATTTTGACTAAACTTCAAAAATAGCGTCAAATTGGTAGATCCATAGTTGTCTCTTTGCAACTTAAGGGATTGAGAAAAGATATAATCGATATCAATATTTGGAGAACATGAATGTGTTCATGCATCTGACAAAAGTTCATGCATCTGACAAAAGTTTAAGCCTTGCCAATTTAAGTATTTAAGCGCAAGAACACTAGCCTGGTTCTACCAGACTCTCGTACATTTAAATTGTACAGAGAGTCTGGCCTCTCTCCATTGACAAGCGTTAACTTCCTTGAAGGCTGGTACTCTGTTGAAGTTTAAAACCACTCTGGATCTGCCATAACCAATCGCTAACGTTTGGTCGTGACGTATGACGACTCAAACTAGCGCACAACCTCAACGTCATCGTTCTCAGCCACTCCCTCTGTTCGCTGATTGGACCGGTAAAATATTGACTGGAGAAAACCCAAGAATACACCACAATCCCAGACGTAGCACTGAAGGAAAATGAATATTGAGCGGAAGTACGTAGGAGGGCGGAGCCAGGCTACTAGAACACGCAAAAGGGAACTCAATTTGTTACTCGCAAAAAGTATGGGAAGCTTTCTGTGCACAAACATCCGAAGCGCGCGCCCAGAAATTTGCATCTCAGACAGCACGAATACTAAATTGAGCTCTTTCACTTCTTCTTGCACTTGAACAGACATTTTCAAGCAATTAGTTCAAAATGCCCATCTTGGCAAGTAGCCTCATAAACATTTTTGTCTCATAAACGTCGATTATGTCTTAAGTGAATGTAAACAGTTGAGAGATTATATTGAATCTGTGCATTAGCTCTTAAAGTGACAACAGTGTAATATTCCTGCTGCTGTCTGTGCTTTAAATGTTAATCAAACAACAAAAGACAAAGAAAAATCACTCACTGCTCTAGACTGTGTAACTTTAATAAAGATTAATCTGTTTCATGGCTGGTAAAAAATATTTATTGGCAGTAAATTTTCTTATGTCATTAAGAAAAATCTTGAATTGTTTTGTTAGGAATAATGAAATCTGTACAGAAGTACACATAATCACACACCACTTCTGAAAGTTCATTAATATTTTCTGAAATATTTTCTGTAATGGGCAACCTAGCATTTTGTGACATCCTGTTTTTGGTCTTTGATTGAGTTCATATTGCAGTCAAAATGCGCCAGAGTTCGTTTGGAAGCGGACCGAACCCTGCTGAAAAGGTGGGTGGTCTCGGTCCGCTTGTTTGGTGCGCACCAGTGTTCAATGGCAGCAATATCAAATGAACCACACTAACAGAGCAATCGCACCAGAGTTTGTTTTAATTGAACCAAACCCACCAAGTCTGAACACGCCCTAACACTTGAACTCAAACTAAAATGAGAAATGTTGCTTTGGCAACTAACTGAAAGATAAATTATAGTTAAGTCGAAAGATTAAAATAATAATAATGACAAAAAGCACATAATTACTCAAATTTAAATGGAAACTATAATAGTACATATAAATAATACAAAATGAAGACTTGTTTTATATGTAAATGATATCTGTTATGATTCGTTTACCTCTTTGCAAATTAAATAAGCAAGTCATAAGTAATGACGCCCCTCCCTGTGCAGACTGAATACAATAAAGTAGCTTTTTTTACTTCTTTAAAAAAAGATCCTGTTTTCTATGGTTGGCTTTAAAGGTACAATATGTAATATTTGTGCATTAAAATATCCCAAAATCACAAGGCCAGTGTTATATATTTTGTTAAGGTGATTACTTACAATATCCCAAATGTTTCCAACTATTTTTAAATGGTGCGAAAATTGCGATTTTAACCAAGGAAACGGGGTGTGTGAGCAGGGGTGAGCTGGGAGTCGCCCGTCAATGGCGTCATATCCGCGTTACCCTCGGTTTCCGCTCGTACTGCGTGGAGTCCTGGACAAATGCGGAAGTTGTAGTTATAGCGTCTATCAAGCAACAAACGTTAGCTTGTTTCGCGCAGTTGTTATGGAACACAATTATTCTTTACTGATTGCAGCTGGTTCTGTCGACAAAGACAAGTCCCATAAACGTACGGGTCAATTTTATATATTCCAAATGTAGCATTCGGCAATAGTTATGTTTATGTAAGGAAATATTATTGCTTTAGGCTTGTGTTTAGTTTATTGACATTGTTTATCACGTCTGGTGTTTATGGCCATGTAAATAAATATAGCATGTGTTATACATAAAGATTAATCAGTCTTTTGGCAAATGATGTGGTTATCACAACAATGAATTCGACAAATACAGTAACATAACCAATTTAGTATTAAACCTTACTTGCGGTTAATTCATTTTAATGAAATAAAAGCATGTCATTAAACGCGACATTTATAAAAATAGAACTTTACCTCATCCATGAACATGATTTTTCGACTGATTTACATCCACGGTGGAGTTAAAAACGACAGTTCCCATCATTCCACGCTCCTTCACATCGTCATCAAGCTACGCTGTTGTTGTTGTTTGGAATGTAGCGCCCTCTAGCGGCAGAAAATATTGCATTTTGTACCTTTAATATGAGTTCAGGTCAAAGGTTGAACTACAGTGAGTAGAGCAGAGTCGTGTTGGATGGAGCTTTATGTGTTTTGTTTTTGTGTGCAGCCACTAGCTCGTATCAGTGGTACTCATGGGGGCCGCCCAACATGCAGTGCCGACTGTGTGCCTCCTGCTGGACTTACTGGAAAAAATACGGAGGTCTGAAGATGCCAACCAGACTGGATGGAGAGAGGCCCGGACCCAACCGCAACAACATGGTGGGTGTGAAAGTGGATTCTCTCCAAACATGCTCCACAGGGCTCAGAGTCAATTCTTCACATGATATTCTCTTTCTCTCCCCACAAGTTGGTTTTATTTAGTCTGTTTCTTCTTTTACTGTGCAATTCTGTTTTATTATGCCTCTTAAATGAATGAGTGAATGAGCGAAACTTTCTTTCATTTATGTTTAAAAGTAGAATGTGTTCACTTCAACAGATTTAAAATGCAATATTTAGATTTAACTGTCACCCAGGACTTGACTTTCATCTCGCTGTCTGTGTTCAGAGTCCTCACGGTCAGCCTGTGAGACACAGCGGAAGCCCAAAGTTTGCCGTTAAGACCAGACAGGCTTTCTTCCTGCACACGTCTCAGATGACGAAAGCGGCTCGACGCGTGTGCCAGGACCTGTTGAGATCCAGATACGTGGCTAGACACCCGTACATACCTGTCAACACTGCCGCTATCAAAGCCGAGTGTGAGTATTTGCTTTCAGACATGACTGTACTACTTCAAGTTTGAATTGCTCTGATGATATTTATTATTATGGAATTTATCTATGAATTGTGTGGTGATTTAATGTGTTTTTTTTATATAATAAATTGTGGGTCAATGACAAATATGATTTTTTTAAAATCTAGCTTAAAACGCATGCACCAAGTTCTTAGAGAAATGTACTTTTTGTATTTTTGTTGGTTTCTTTTTTTTAAAAGAAAAGTTTAATGTTTTACATTTAATGGCCATCAAGTCAAAAGTAATAGCTTAAAAATAAGGGTAACACTTTACAATAAGGTTTCATTAGTTAACATTACTCAACTACTTTAGTTAGCATGAACTAAGAATCACCAATACTTCTGCAGCATTTATTAATCTTAATGTTAATTTGAATAGTTACTAATACATTATTAAAATCAACAAAACTTGTATTTGTTAACATTAGAACTGTGAACTAACATGAACAAACGATGAATGACTGTACTTTATTAAGTACTAATAACAAAAATGAATAATATTGTAACAATGGCATCTTACAGCCTGAACTTTGTCATGAAAAGATAAAATGATCTGATATTATAAGTGACATTAACACAGTCCTTAGCGTGTTTCTGCTAATATTAATGTTTTTGACTATGACTGCTAATGACACTTTTTCAAATATTAATTTTCAAATATTATTATAAAATAAAATGTATATGTGAATAAAAACTAATTTACTACTACTAGTAAATTCTTTTATAGAGGCTTTTATTTTTTTCATTAAGTTGTACTATTCTATGATATTGTTTATACCCCCCAAAATCATCAAAAGATGATGAAAAGCATGTTTGTTGTTAGAGGTGTTTTCAAGTCTTGCTGAATAAACAAAAATGAGCCTTGCATCATTGACACTAGCCTGTACTGTATTACCATGAAAGTTTTAACCTAATAAATTGAATCATTTTAATGCTGTTTCTTCATTTTTCTTTTTTTAAAAACATATTTCAGGTGCTGTGCGATTGCCAGATTTGTCCAAAAAGCCTGCACCTCTAAAGCAAACAGTAAGGAAGCCTTTGGAGTCAGTGGTTAGATATCTGGGTGAGTGAAGCTGTCTTGCTTTCAAAAACTTTCACATTTGTTTTTATAAAGCGCACCCATTATCATGTTTAATGATAATCATGTTTTATCCACACGTGTTCCAGAGGCCCACCCTTGCCCACCCAAACCAGATCCTCCACGAGCACCCACCATTTCCATGGGCAGCCTGACGCCCATCAAATCCACACCCATCCTCAACAACGGCTCCCCAACCATCCTGGGCAAACGCTCCTACGAGCAGCACAACGGCTTGGACGGTAAGCGATCGGGTTGTGTGTGCAAGACGTGCTTTCTGCGCTGCCCACACAACACACTCTCCTCCTCCTCTTCTTGCCATGCCTCATTCACTTGTCTTAAACTCTCCCACTCTTTTCTCCACCAACCCCCATACAGGAAAATACACACACACACACGCGCGCTACTTTAATCTCTGAATGGCTTTCAGGGTTGTCATGGTAACGGATCAGCAGTGACTCGCATGGATCATTAGTCCTGCGGGAGATCAGACCCCAAAAACACGGAGTAAAGGCACTGTAAATGTCGATTCAAAAGGAGGGCTTCCCGAACACGTGGCACGGATGTTAGGAACACTTATGTATGCTCCCCTGTCACATTGTGCTTCATTACCCTCTTGTCTCTATGAAGGGTTTGGAGAGAAACCAATGTTCAGCGGTTATATAAAATCCTGATGAGCTTGGCACCATTCTGTCCGAAGCAGCGAGTCCTTTTTCTTCACCCCATACTGATTTTTCAGATTGCTTTTACATTTGGGGTCTTTATGCACTTATTGTTACAGTTGGCGTTATGTGATTTGTGATAAATGGCTCGTTTCCATGTTGCCGTCCTCAAACCTGGTCCTCTATCACGTGAGCCGCATGTATTATGTAAAGGATGGGGTTAGCAGAAGAGTGCCTGTAGTACCTCTTAGAACCAATAGGGTGACATGACCCTTCATGAAACTAGACTGGAGTCTCAAGGACAGTAGCTTTTGCTTTTCTTTTTTCCCCAAACGTAGTAAGCTGCCTTGATACTCTTCAAAAGTAACATCCTAACTAAAATTCAATCTCATAAGTGACTGATTTGGAGTGCTGATCATAAGCATATCCATGCACCACATAAAAAGCTTTCTTTGTGAAGCACACTCAACTCAACCAATTTATATTACGTTACATTCATTTTGAAATGAGCTGCAAATACTTTTTTACCAACATGTATAGAGGGGGTTTTAGCGGCTCTTATCACAATTCATATTTCCAAATGCACACAATATGTAATCTACAATACATAATACAAATAGATTATATTTTTGTGTAAATATGTATTTTTACAGTTATTTGCAGATACTTAATACCAATATGTATAGAGGGATTTATGACCTCTCTTATCACAATTAATATTTACAAATGCACACAATATTTAGTATTCGGAACACAATACAAACATGTACAGTATATATTTAATTTCTATGTTAATACATTTTATATTTATGCATTTATTTTTTACAATTATTTGCATATACTATGATGTATAGAGGGATTTATCACCTTATATATTATATATTTATTTGGACTATTAGCTGCAAATACTTTTTACCAATATGTATAGAGGCATTTATTGCATCTCTAATCACAGTTAATATTTACAAATGTACACAATAATAAATATAGTACACACATATAGTATATGTGTGTGTGTATATATATATATATATATATATATATATATATATATGTAAGCAATAAGGTACGAGAGGCTTTGCTGTATCGTGAATAAGTCATGGCTGAAGGGCGTTGTTAGGCACGATGATTTTATGAAGTAAAATCCCTCAAAGCCTTCCTTCCACTGGAAAAAAATAGTCCCTGACCATAAAGAGCAACAGAAGTTTACATGCATTATTTCACCAATAGATGGCGGCAAAAACTGTCTTTATGAGCGAGTCAGTCAGCAGAGAAGACTTTTATATTGAAAGTATAAACTCAAACGTGTGATCACGGAGAAGGAAGACGCAACTGACAGATGACTATAGGCATGGTGAAAACCCTTAACTGTTAAAAAGACAAGATATCGCAACGGACATTCAAACAGATTTTTTTTATTATGAATATATAGGACTGACCTGAAGGAAAATGCTATATCTAACTGTAAATGCAGCCAGGTACACTCGCTTACTCGATCTCTCACAATACTCTACTCTAGCTTCAATGAACAAAATCAATGAGAACAAACATGTGTTTACATTGTTAAGAGTGGTTGCTAGGGGTTTTGTGTAGTGATACATAGAACCGTTGGGTGAAGCGGTCATAGCCGTGTTTTATCGTGAAACACAGCTCTTGACCAATCAGAATCAAGGATTGGAACTAACCGTTTTATAAATGTATATATACTTCTATCTATCTATCTATCTATCTATCTATATATATATACACTGCAAATACTTCTTTACCAACATGTATAGATGGATTGATCTCCTCTGTTTCTCTCTTTATGCGTGTCAGGGCCCAAACCCAAAGTTCTGGGTCCACAGTGGGAAATAATGGCCAAGAGGGTGACTGAACAAAGCCGTACTCCCTCTGGCATGCAGGATGAGGTTCACGAACTGGACTGACCTCTACTTTGACGACTGTCTGCTATTGTTGACCGGATGAGCAGGTACGGGTCTCCTGACTAGAACTGTAACTAACTATTATTTTTGTAATTGAGTAATTGGTCGATTATTTCAACGATTAATCGGATAAAAATTGACCTAAGCGAACCTTTAGTGAACCTAGCCTTTAAACTTTAACTAGGGTTTAAACCTTTATTTTGAAAACACATATTTAGAAACATATTGATGTATTCTCCTGTGTTGGCATAGTGCTTTACTTTTATAAGTGACTTATAAAACGCACGTTGCGTTCCCAGATGAACATTATGTGCAACCCAAACTTGCAGCATATGCAGAGATGGAGTTTGTTAATTGAGCTGCTGAGATGCGCTCCATGTATGTAAATTATAACAGTGCTACACTACTCACTATGAATCAAAAAGCGGGTCAGACTTTATTCACGTTCCCAAAGCGCACGTTATTGGAAACCCAAACATTTATGTCACAGCATATGCAGAGACTGAGTTCATGTAGAGAAGCATTTACTGTGAACGGAGCGGCTTTGGGAAACACAACCTGCACGCATTTAAATAAAGCTTCACAATTCACTCTGAAACCTGCAGCGCATATACTTATTTAATTGAATCGCAGACTTTGTGATTTCACAGTAGCTCTATGCTATATTAAGATTTTGAAGTGCTTGAAATATTTTGTGCAGCTTTACAAAACGGTCTAATAATAAGGTATATTTTTTGGGTAAATATGTATTTTTACAGTTATTTGCAGATACTTAATACCAATATGTATAGAGGGATTTATGGCCTCTCTTATCACAATATTTACAAATGCACACAATATTTAGTATTCAGAACACAATACAAACATAATAAGGTGTCGCAACTGAAGTGGCACATTCAAGTCATTGCAATAATTTTAAAAAGCCCTTCCATCTTATTTACAAATATTAAATATGGTTATACACTATCTTTCAAAAGTTTGAGGTCAGTATGATTTTAAAAAATATATATATACTTTTATTCTGCAAGGAAGCATTACATTGATTAAAAGTGACAGTAAAAAACACTTTGAATACTTTATTTCAAATAAATGCTGTCCTTTTGAACTCTATTCATCAAAGAATTCTGAATTTTGTTTTATCATGGTTTCCACAAACATAATAAGCCCTTTTAATAAACTTCTTCAGAAGCAAATAAGATAATCAGAATGATTTTTGAAGGATCATGTGACTTAAGACTGGAGGAATGATGCTGGACATTCAGCTTTGCCATCACAGGAATAAATTAAATTTTAAAATGTTAAAATATAATTATTTTAAATTACAATAATATTTTGCAGTATTGCCGTTTTTCTGCGTATTTTATCAAATAAATGCAGCGTTGGTGAGCATGAGACATCTTTCAAAAACATTGACAAATCTTACCAACTTTACATTTCTGAATGATAGTGTTTGTATTTTAAAATCCTCAAGAATATTAGTCTTTCTGGCCCTAGTCTTTTTTTTTAAAATTATGTATCCCTCTCAACTAGGGCTATTTAGTGTGTAATTTTAGTGTGCCATTTATTTATTTAAGATACTGAATATTGAATTATGCAAATGTTTTTTTTCTTCTTTAATTCTCAATAGGTGTCTTGCGTTTTACTACAGACTCTGACAGCATCTCTATAACACTCGATTTCCAGGTGACTCGGGAGATTTTTTTTTCAACTCTCAGTGACGGGCGGACCTATGAAAGGATCTGCGGTCAGAATGTCCTGTCCAAGTGACCCATTTTTACAGCTGAAGCCATTGAAAAGACTGCAAAGCCCTGACGTCTCCGCGGGTCCTCTAACAGCCTGTGGCTAATCGCAGGACTGACCTGATTGTACAGGACTGATTATTATTATTATTTACCATCAGCTGTTACTTCTGTCATTGTAATTATTATTATAATTATTACAATTATTATTAATGTTCTTTTTTATGAAGTATAACCATTTTCTTTTTAATGATTTGAGGAAATGTAAGAATCTTGAACGTTTCTTGCTACGGCTTGCTCCCGATCCATAATGTAAAGGTGGGACGAACTGTCATTTTTGTCTCCTGCGTTGTTTTGTAACATGTCAGCTCCGCGTTGACGTGAAGGACTATATGACTTCTGTTTCTCTTCGTTTGGATGCTTGTATTCTCTGGTTCTGTTAGCCCGTCCTGCCACAGCAGTTTAAATTATTCAGAAAGACAACGAAACGTTCTTTTTCTACCTTTTTCACGAGTATTGCAACTGCTTCTATATGTAATTTCTCTTTTGTGAATATGTAAATGAAAACAGGAGGAAGGCATTATTGTACAGTGGTGCATTTTGGGCCTTTGGCGGTTATCAAAGCTTGTTGTAATGGATTTACCATGCACAGCGTATTCTCTGAATTGTCATTTTGTAAGGAAACCTTCCTAGGTCTCTCCTGCATATACGGAGAGGTGATGGGAAATCTGAAAAGGTACTTCCCCATTAATACAATCATGCACCTTCTTAAGAATGAGCCTGAATGAGAGTGTGGTGTCCATGTTTTTCCGTCACATTTGCACGCAGCGTTCAAAAACTAGACCAGGGATATGTGATACAACCCAGTTTACTCTGCAGTTGGCTTATCAAATATTGATATCTTCAGGCCAACGCAGAGCATCTCAAACTCAACACACATTTTTTCCTTTTTAAAGAAATGTTAAAATGACAAGCTGTATACACATACAACCGACTGAACTTGGAAAATCTGTGAAAATGATGTATGACTGCAACCAAAGACAGTGAGTTAACTGGTATCAAAAGGTTAGTGATAGGATGTAACTGGGGAGTGATATGTTTTTATAGATCTACCATCATATCTAAAGCAGAATAGGTTGTAGAATATCATTGAATTCCTTCCAAAACGGATGTTGAATACGTCACATGGGATGAAAAAAGAGACACTAGTTGTTATACAACAGATAGCAGGCGAGGTTATTTAGTTATTAAAGGGATTTTGTACCTAAAATAAAAACGCTGTCATTTGGGGCGTGAGGGGTCAACCTCTCACTCACATGAGATCACAGCAATAGCAGGAACGCTCCAAACAATCCTTGATGGACAAAATCAAGCCCAGTCCTCTTTTTTTTCCGAAGCTTGGATATATGTCCCAATAAGGAAGAAAAGACTCCAGTTTCATGCTGACTTTAAAGTGAAGTTATTTTTTCAATAAAGGACAGAAAACAGGGTTTTATGTTTACAGCAGTAAAATCCAACTAAATCCAGGATTTGAATATTGGACACCTTGTAATTAATGTTTTAATTAAACATAATTGTGAATGATATTGCCGTGCATTTTTAATTTTAAGTGATTTGTGTTTTATTATATTACTGGCACATACTCAAGCACTGCCTAAAATGGTGTACGGTTGTTGGACTCCTCAGTTTGAAGCCTCTGGGCACTGGCCCTATTGGCCATAATCTATTCTTATACTCCAGGGTCCAGTTGCATAAACATAACTGCTAAATTAAGACTGTGGCTGCATCCGAAAACGGAAAATGTTGCCTTCGGAGGACGCATTCCAAGGTAGGAAGCCATCAAGGCACGTTCGTATACGATCACTTCCTGTCTCCTGAGATGCCTTCACCTGATTGATTTATGAAGGCAGCATAGATGTATCCTTTGCTGCCTTTGATATCCCACAATCCTATGCGTTCCATTCGGTGACAGTTGAGCTATAAAAAGAAAGATGTCTGAAAGTTGTGGTTGGTGGTCAGTTTGTGTGTAAATGTTTGTTTCTGACCAACTTTTTCCACTTCTGATGTCATTTCTAGTGAGCAATTACTATTAAAGTAATTAAATATGTTTAGTTCTAACCAAAGCTTTCTCTATATGTTGTAGATGATTAAACTAACGCTGTCTCAAGTCTGTCCGAAATTAGTTTTGTGAGGTATCGGTTCAGACCGATACAATGGTCACTCACAAGTGACACTTGACAGTATTGCTGTGTGCCATGTCCCAACTGGACAGTATTGATGTGAAACAAATATGCCAAGAGTTCATTTCTGATAGTTCACTTAGTTACAAATAAAAATTCAGTCATCATTACTCACTCTCAAGTTGTTTCAAACCAGTTTCTTATGTCTGCTGAACACAAAAGATGATATTTTCAAGAATGTCGTAACCAAACCGTTGATGGTAGCCATTGACTTCCATAGAATTTTTTCCCCTTCTATGGAAGTCAATGACTACTGTTTGGTTTGGTTAGGTTCTTTTGTGTTCAGCAGAATAAATAAATTTATACAGGATTGGAAAGGTGAGGTTTGGTTTGGTGAAAGGTTTGAGGTCGAGTAGCCTAAATGATTTTAATTTTTGGGTGAACTATATCCCTTTAATGAAAGATACAGACGTGTTTGGCTTCTTCAAAAAGCAAGCAACAAGACAGTAGCCTATTGCACTATGAAAGGATTAAAGTTAAGTCTATGTTAAACTGCCTCCTTATCTTTATTAGTTACCAGTAACATTACAGAATTAATGAATTAACGTATTGTTAAGGTCAATATAGACAATATAGAATTTCCTGATTCCTCCGCTGCATGGGAAGTTCCCACCAATCTCAAAATCAAACGCCCTTGAGAAATAGTAAGTGTAAAACAGGTGTTGTGCCTATTTTTGACTCCCTGCCAAATTATTACCCCCTTGTTGAAGCCGCTACCTGATTGGCTAATCCTATCGTCAGCACGTAATCGTAAATCTACACTGGGGATTAAGGGGGTTAAATAATCTGGTGTGGGTCAGAATTCAGCACAACACCTGCTGTTGGGATCTAACGTTTATGTTTATTTTATTTGTTAATATCCAGAATCTAAAATCATATTGAGATACCTTTAATATTTTCAATTTTACAGGTATGCAAATGTCTGAAAAACAATATTATGGCACCCAGGAATGCTGTAAAATAAACGAGATACAATTTGTAGTTTCAACATATGAAACTAAACACACATTTTCATGTGTCTCAGTTCAGTTCATTATTCAGATTTATACAATAGCAAATGACAAACTAAATACAATTTAGCCTATACAATGCAAATTATGTTTCAATGCTACAATTTACAACTAGGCTATACAATAATTAATTTAGCTAACTTGCTGACGTTTTTGCGCGTAAAAAAAAAAAAAGCTATTAAAACCATGTCAGTTTCATACAGTAGGCTATTTCTTATGGTAAAATTGCCAGTCAAATCCTCGGTTCACTCTGTTGTTCTCGGCTCATTACGAATCATGCTCGATGAATCAATTGACTCAATTGAATCAATGAATGAGAGCCGATTAAGTCCTATTTATGAAGAAACGATTCAACTAATTCATCACAAAGATCCGACTCAAAAGAACCATTCAATCCGTAGGCACTAGCTAGGCAGCTCGCAGTGTTTTGAAACACAGCCGGTGTCTGAGCATGTGCTGTTACTGCTGCAGTGGAGTAAAATATGTCAGTTATCATCGGACAGGAGCGAGAGGAGAGAGAGAGGCGGGTACAAATGCACTCTGAGAGGCAGCCGGTGCAACGGTTTTCTGTAGAATTCTATTGTTTTACATCAAAATGAGGCCCGGCTCTCTTTAGATCTAACAGCGGCGGAAGAATAATACGGTAAGTCTCGCCGGTTTTTTGGTGTTTCAGTAAACCCGTATGGGTTTCCTGCTTGGGTTAAGTTATCCCACAATGTACGCGAGCCAGAGTCATAGTAAACCGGTAACTTACCATTCACTGCACCTTTCTGAATGTTTTCTCGGGCATCAGCTCGCTGTTTATACGGACTTTTATCATCCTCATCTAAACAGGCGATCGAGGAAGTATGCTGTCATCTCCATCGCTCGCTTCATCCTAAACGCACTTATTTGCGCTCAAATCTTTAATTACGAATGAACTTGCTAAAGTTTGACAATTTGCGATGCTGATTCTGATATCGTTTCTTAGTGGTCAGATACGGTACTTGATTGGGAACTTTATTTAATGTCATTTTTTAAAACTAGGATACCTAGGAAGTGCAATGCTCCAGATTCATACAGTTATAAATGCATAGTTTTGTTGTTTCATACAGTGTGATAGTACAGTTGTGTCTGCGCAGCGCTGCAGTGGTCGGTTGTCATGGAGGCCTGCGCTGCGCATCCGAACGGCGCAGCTGTCACGACTGCGGTATATTCCGTCTCATAAGATAAACCCTCAAATGCTCACATCCCAAACAATTCTTATTAACATATCAGATGCTAAATAAAGCTGCCTCATTCGCATCATATTTGATGACACTTCAGAAATAGACGGTATTTGTGACTAAACACACCAAAGAGTTCAAGTTCTTCACACATATTGGGTCACTGTCTATAAACAGACCTTTGGCACTGGCAGCTCACTTCTCCCCTCCTAGTCAACTACTATACAGCAGGGTAAAGGGTATATAAATATGATACTTGCCCTTTAAGAGGTCGTTCCGGTGTTGTGCCGAATTTTGACTCCCTGCCAGAATCTGACTCCCCTCACGTGCACGCGCAATGACGTCACTTCACTAGTCGCGGCGGTCTTTTTTTAATGTTAATCGCGGCAGTTTCCACACGTGTAATTCCTATCCAGGAACTCTGGATTAATGTTTTTTTATAGTTATCTTTATTAATGGTGGTTTTGCCCTGCTTTATTTTGTTTTCGTTCTTAGCCTATGTTATTTTTCATACGTTTGGGTTCAGTAATCTCCATGTCAGTCTGTCTGTTCCCTCCACACATTTAAATGTAGGCTATAGTTCGTTTGTGTGCGTGTGAATTAAATAATATTAATATTAATTAATAATCCATACAGTATGTGCACCTACCAAAAAAACAACAACTGTTTATTAGATCTCATGGCTGAGGAAGAAAAAAAGGTTTGAAAAAAGTTGGGGGAATAAACTCCCAACACCTCTTTTATGGAGATAACTTATGAGCTGGTGCAGCAGGTCTCTTCTCTTGACTGCATCTTTCTCTTGAGGACAACTGAAAAAAAAGTGTTCAAAAAGAAAAAACGAAGCAAATATGTAAAACCTTTGTCCCTTTTATGGATTAACAATATACCATAAGCATATCAATTAAGTGACACAAAATCACTATAATTGTTATCCAACCTTTTAAACAACTCTTATAATGGGGAAAATCATCAATGAACATTAGATGGACAAAAAAATTGTGGAGTAGTTCTATTCCATTGATAACAGGTCATTCATGAGAGAAAAAGGTGTTCAACTCTTAGAAGAAAAGGTTCTATATAGAACCTTAAAAGGTTCTATAGGCGCTTTGTATTTGGAACCCCTAAAAGGTTCTACACTCTTAGAAAAAAAGGGTTCATTGGGGTTCTATATAGAACCATAGGGTTCTTTACTCAACTCAAAAGAACCTTTTATGCTAAAAAGGTTCTATAATGACAAGAAAGAACCCTTTCTTGGGTTCTGTATAGAACCTTTTAGGGGTTCCAAATACGAAGCGCCTATAGAACCTTTTAAGGTTCTATATAGAACCTTTTCTTCTAAGAGACACACTGCCACATCAAAACCAAAGGGACAGCACTTCCTGGGGCCTTTATCCTAAAAGTAAGTAGGCTATTAGGGAATTGGTCAAGAGAGTACTGATTAAAGGTTTTTACTTCACCATTAATGTGTTGACCACATTCACCACTCACTGATGGTTGATGGAAGTCAATTATACAGTAAATACTATGCACTTGTTAGATTTCCATAATAGAGTATGTTGTTATTTCTATATTAAGAACTAATGATCTATCATGGACTGCACATGGTTTCTCAATGCCAGTGTATCAGCTGTAATCTCAAACTCACATTAGCTGACTCAGCTGATCCACGTCTCTTCAGGGATACGACACCTATCACAGAATCCATAAAGTCCTTCAATATTATCAGAAGACGCGTTTCTCAGGAGCTAATAACCCTCCTCCATCCCCAGCTCCCAGTCTCGTCCAGTCAGTGTTTGATCTTTGATTCCCATTTGAATCAGACTAATTTCTCAAATTATGTGTTCATAAAATTATTGAATTGCATGGATATGCAGGGAGTTTTAGCCCAGAACAGAACCACACCGCCAATCCAAACTGTATGCCAAACATTTCAACTAGTATATGGTCCTGACATGAAAAGAAAAAAACACAAAATTCAGGCTGGTACATTATGAATCTTACTATATCTAATTTGAAATTATTATAAACATGATCCAACAATGTTACATAAAAAGGTTACGTGTTAGCATTTTTTGGAATGTATGCAATTTATTTCATTGCACTTTTATTGCAGTTTTCTACTGTTTTTGCTGTGGCACTGTGGCAGAATTGACCCAAAACAGACCAGAAATAAAGGCATAGTAAATCATTTGTGAGTAAATTATAATAGCACAGATCGAACACTTGAGTGACACCTTAGAATTGGGACTGAATACACACTGCCGAAATCATACTCCCCAACTTTAAAGGCTTCCTGCTGAAGCTAGAGGCCTTTGCTGTTCTCGAGATCCTCCATGGAGAAAGGTGTCATCAGAAAGAGTTTCATGTCTCAGACCTTGCAAAGCTAACATTGGCGGAGAGTACGATTTCGGCAGGTGCTGTGTTTAAACATTACAATGGTTTTATGTGTGTGTCACTGCATAAACTATTTGCAGATGGTTATAAAATATGTTGTTAATTCGTAAAAGGAACAAAGGTTTTCATATATATTTGCTTCTTTTTTCTTTTTGAACACAAGAGAAGAGACCTGCTGCACCAGCTCATAAGTTATCTCCATAAAAGAGGTGTTGGGAGTTTATTCGCCCCACCTTTTCTCAAACCTTTTTTTCTTCCTCAGCCATGAGATCTAATAAACAGTTGTTGTTTTTTGGTAGGTGCACGTACTGTATGGATTATTAATTAATATTAATATTATTTAATTCACACGCACACAAACGAACTATAGCCTACATTTAAATGTGTGGAGGGAACAGACAGACTGACATAGAGATTACTGAACCCAAACGTATGAAAAATAACATAGGCTAAGAACGAAAACAAAATAAAGCAGGGCAAAACCACCATTAATAAAGATAACTATAAAAAAAACATGAATCCAGAGTTCCTGATAGGAATTACACGTGTGGAAACTGCCGCGATTAACATAAAAAAAAAGACCGCCGCGACTAGTGAAGTGACGTCATTGCGCGTGCACGTGAGGGGAGTCAGATTCTGGCAGGGAGTCGAAATTCGGCACAACACCGGGATAGTTTGGATGGGTCAATATTTACTACGCTGACTATGTCCTCATATTTCATAGCAGCGCTAAGCTGAAGCCCCACTTACATCAGCAGCGCGGGATCAAAGACATTCAAAGCTGACTTGATTAAAACTGGGGATTTACTGTTTACTGTGGCAGATCAGTTCCAGTGCACAACATGCAGTTTAACTTGTCCACATCTCAATCTTTCTTCTCAAAATAGCGTTTAAGATGTGTAATTACGGGTGTCGTCGTTATTTTATTCTTCGTGGTGGAATCAAAGTCTTGCCATGTCAGTCTGTTTTAACATCACTGTGGCTTGGTGCAGTCATGTGACTAACCCTCTCTATTAAGGCTCAGAAGTTGTTAATCTCTTGGCACTGGCCCATGTTTGGGACATAATTGTGGTCCTTCGAGGTAAGAATTTTGAGCTCTCGGGCTGCTTCATAATCACTTGAAGTAAAAAAGTAACAGGCCCGTCTACAGAGCGGGACTGGGTGGTCCTGATCCAACATGAGCTTGCTTGGCCCACCCAGTTTTAGTTTCAGTTAACAATAACAACGCTAGTGGCTCTATCCGTGTCAAATCAACCAAATTTCCGAAACTTCCCTGGCTCAAATTTGAGATTTTGTCTATTTTTTTTAATGAAGAGCGATAAACATAATGTTGAAATCCAAAATATTAAATGTCATGGTCATGGATGTATACTTACAGAATAATCCACTATTTTGTGAGGGTGGTCAAAATGACAATTTTCACCTGAGATTTTGGAGCCATATTACAGGGGGGTAAAAATGACTTCCAATAGGTCCATTAGAAATCTGTTGACTTTAGCAATCTTTGCATGCCTGTAACCCAAGAAGTATTAAAGATCTCTTATTATCCTTTTAGATTGTGGTTCTTAACAAACTTTTGTTATCCGGTCCAATATGGTTCAATTCCAAATATATTGGAATCTCAATGTGGCAAGAGTAGGCTAAATTGTTAAATTGTACACATTTTCAGAGCTTAAACCAAACGTGGGTCACTTTTCTTACAGCTGATACTTTTTTTCTTTCAAAGAGGAAAAGCTGAAGAACAGATTATGTTGAAACTACAAATTGTATTTCGTTTATTTCTGTCAAACAGCATTCCTGGGTGCCATGATATTGTTTTTCAGACATTTGCATACCTGTAAAGTTAAAAATATTAAAAGATAAAAAAAGATATCTCAATATGATTTTAGATTCTGGATATTAACAAACTTGTCTTTTCAAATCTTAATTTTCAAGACCCTATCCCAGGTAACAATTTATGGTTCCCAGAACGTTCTAGGAACGTTCGTTTTTGGTTGCGGGAACGTTCGTTTTTGGTTGCGGAACGTTCCCTTAAGGTTAGGTTTTGGTTCCCATGGAAAGTTTTCTTAACGTTCCGGGAACGTTCGTTTTTGGTTACATTGCAACCTTTAGGGAACGTTCCTAGAACGTTCCCCTAACGTTGCAACCTTTAGGGAATGTTCCTAGAACGTTCCCCTAACGTTGTAACCTTTAGGGAACGTTCCTAGAACGTTCCCCTAACATTGCAACCTTTAGGTAACGTTCCCCTAAGGTTATTTTTTACATTCCACTAACCTTTAAAAATCTAACAATGGTACCAATTTTATTATTACTTTAAACTGTCTGTGCATAAGCAGGAATTAATTATTATACAAGCAGAAATTAATTTATATGTTAGCAGGAATGAATGAACAGGCAAACTTGATGGGATTTAAAACTTTAATATAGACAATATAAAATTACAAAATACCAAAAATATAAAAGGCCTAAAAAAAATACAAGAATAGAATCAGTTTTACAACTATACAAATAAAACAGAAATTTAAGTACAAAGAGTGTGATGAAGAGTGCAAATGTAGTGTGCAAGATGCATATTGGAATGATAATGTAATGTGCATTTGTTGTGCATATGTTGTTGTGTGTATGTATATATATGTTGTGTATAAATGCAGCTTTGAGTCCAAGACAAATTTCACATTGAAAAGGGACAATAAAGTGAATGGCCAAAGTGGCAAAAATACAATTGTTTAATAAAAAATAAATAAAAAAAGAGCTCCATTGTCTTGACCGATCAGCCCTTCTCAGTCCTTCTCAGCTGGCCTAAAAAATAAACAAAAGTTTGATATGTCATACTGAGAATGAACACGTTGACAAACGCAAGACAAATTGCCTTACTAACAACCCTGTTTTTTTTATTATGACAAATATTGATAGTTTTCCCATTCCTTTGATAATTATGAACATCACATAGAAGTATTCTAATTTACCGTCTGTGTGGGGCAAACTTCAGCACTTGCCCAATCAAGTCCTCCGTCTCTGCTGCAGTCACCGCCGGGAAGTTTTTCTGGAAGGCCGCTAGAGTAAAGTCAAAATGAAGTAAAGTTACAAGTCAAATTAAAACCTCCAAGCTAAGCATAATACTGATGTGAACAATAAAATAACACCTGCCTGTTATAACCCTGCAGATTGTCAGGTCCTGGAAGGCCTTCTTTGCCTTTCTGCCCCGCAGACTAAACTGTTTGATGGACGTCAATAGTTGCCACTCGCCGTAGCATGCGACGGATGGCAGTACCTCTGGTCGAACCTCCAAGAGTTGTCAGGAAAAGTTGCTGTAAAACATAGAAATACAAATTATACATGTAGAACAAAGTGGAGAGCTTGTACAATCTCATTTTGTAAGAGCCGTCAGTTCAGTTATAATGATATTTGAAGTTATGCAATTATATAGTGTTAATCTTAGGGCAGGACTATGGCAACTTAATTACCATTTTTTCCCCTCCTCTCCTGTTGACCGAGACTCCTGTCAAACTCCTCCAGCTCTGTGACTGTCGAGCAGGGCGACAGCAACATATCATCGACAGGAGCAGAGGGAGGTGACTGGGACTGGGAGCTCCTTAAGAGCATGAGCACCTCATCCAGCCTCTGCTCCATCTTTTCCATTCGCTGTGCCATACGGGTAATGGATGTCCACATGGCTATGGAAAAATTAATTATGTTAGTTTTAGTTGTTATACATTACTTGAATATGTGAACAACTTAAGGAACACGCCGACTTTTTGGGACTTTAGCTTATTCACCGTATCCCCCAGAGTTAGATAAGTCTATATTCTCAGAAGGCGAAGCACTGCTACTTCTGGGGAGTGATTTGCTTGTAGCCCCTGAGAACCCCCGTGGTGAGGAGCAGAGAGTTCGCTCAGAGTTGGAGTAAATCACTCCGCAGAAGTAGCAGTGCTTCGGCCTTCTGAGAATATAGTTCAGAGTATGTATATGATTAGAAGATGGCTGTCTCACATGTGACCTTGTTATTTGTACACGCTGTGACTATACAAATCACAACATGTAAATAGGAAAATGTTGCCATTATTTGTCACTTATAGGGAGCAGTATGCTAGCTGGAACTATTTACTTCCAGTATTTGTGCTAAGCTAGGCTAGTGGTGGGTGCGTCAGACAGAGTTACGGCACGCACAGAGATGAAGAGGGTATGTATGGACTTATCCAACTCTGGGGGATACTGTGAATAAGCTAAAGTCCCAAAAAGTCGGTGTGTTCCTTTAAGTGAGTCTTCTTACCTCTCATTTCCGTCTCCATGGCTGAGCCACCTCCCTCTGTGTGATGTCTCACCTCCCTCTTAGTGATGAGTTCTGCTGTTTACAACAACAAAAAAGTCAAGTTACTCTCAAGTTCCTTGTCATGAAATAGTATTTAATTGGAAATGGAAAATGCAAAGCCACTGTACCCTCAGCTTGCGTCATAATAGACCCATCCAATTCTGGGCGACCGGCTGGTTTTCTGTGTGGTGTTGACTCATCTAAAAAGAAAGTAGATATGAATATTGGTCACTTCATTTATGGTAGG
This sequence comes from Phoxinus phoxinus, assembly GCF_949152265.1. NCBI lineage: Eukaryota > Metazoa > Chordata > Actinopteri > Cypriniformes > Leuciscidae > Phoxinus > Phoxinus phoxinus. The sequence continues at coordinate 28,336,860 of NC_136888.1, forward strand.
TTTCTTGCAAATGGAGGAGGAAGAAAAAAAAACTTACATGCAGGTGGTGGAGGCAGCTGCGGACCTGGAAACAGGCAGGAAGAGACAAACACATCAGAATAGTCACATGATATGCACTAGGTTGAATGTCAGTAGTTCCATGGTAGGAAATATGACTCAGGTTTCTTAAATGTTAACTTACGGACAGGGCTTCCAGACACACACTCCGTTCTCACACTCTCTCATTTGTGGAACAGATTCATCTGAAATAAAAGACCAAAAAATTTGTACAGATTGCTAAAAGAAAATGTTAATTTTGTAAATAATGTCTGTACTTAAGGTTTTACCATCACTTGAAGAATCCGTCATGAACCTCCTTGGGCGTTTACACTGCCTTTTGTGGACACTCGCATCGTCTTCCGTCTCAATGCTGGAAGTGTCCATCAGTCGCCGACATTTTTTCATGGCTTTGTCATAGGAATCTACATTAAGAGAACAAAGTTTTTGTGAGACAGTAGCCGAACAAAGCAGTATTTCCATACAGAGAAAACGTATTTATTTATATATAGTATAGCACCAATAAGTCACCTGTACACAGCCAGATTTTCTAGACGGCTTAAAGTTAAACCCCAAACCCTTGCATTACAACCATGAAACTGTAACGTATTTCACTTACTTTTTGAGAATGTGAAGCTCAATGGTTGCTGTTGTTGGTCGTTGTTGGTTGTTTTTCCAAGACTTCCTGATAGTGAACGGTCTACTGAGTTCTACGTAGACTTATCCATTTCCTCCAGCCAATCAGGAACGTTCGTGTTGCGTCACATGCCTTGACGTCAGCAAACCTGGCCAATCAGCATTTTAGAGGGTAATTTTAAACTAAAATGGAGTGTTGCTATCCCCGACCACGAATATTTGTTATTTCTTTCTTAAACATTAGATATGGAGTTTGTTTTTTTAATGCACTGTTTAAACGTAAAAGTATAATGCTACAGTGTGTGACATTACACATCCGTATGTGCTCGAGTAAGCAGACAGATACTGCATCATGGTTCGAGCATTACATCCACTATACAGATTATTTTATAATATATACACACAAATTGTGCTACGTTTAGTTGTACAAACATGGTTCAGGCAAACATACGTAAAAACATATACGTACCACAATGATGCTCTAGTCTACATGCATAGAAACACAGAAATGCGAACGGACGGATCCACACATTTCCCAAAATGCGCTTTCTGATGGCGTCGTACGTCGTTGTTTGGTGTGAGAAAAGGTGGAAAAAAAGGAGAAAATGATATTGCTCAAGATTAGCATGTAGTGAAATGGCTTTTTTAATTTCACTGTAGGATTATGTAGACTATAGCTGTTATTGTCTGACCAGTTTCTAAAACTGATAGAGGAGCGATCAGACACACAATGCTATAACGTTAGCACATTTAACACGGCATTGGAATGTTTGAAAATTACTGGATAGAGACGCATTGACGCCATTGCCACCTAATCAGAGGCCTTGCTTTGCATACATGCACATAAGTGAGTGTAAAATGCCAACGGTACAGGAATAAATTAAACATGTTCTGAATGTATTCTAACAGTGATAGCAGAAAAGTATTCTAAAAATATTTTACCGAACTATTATTATTCTACGTGAAAATCACAAACAGTGGGTGCAACGTGTGTATTTCTAAAGAGACGAAAAAACGAACTAGCACTATAACGTTAAGGGCTCCATACCTGTGCTCAAACAATTTATCTTGAGCGTCCATTTACACGAAACCACTGAAAGAAGACGGATTCCCATGCAAGTTGTGTATCCAGAAGGACTTTGGTGTAAATCGCAGAACACGGAAGTCAGGACACAGGACATGATTTCAATCGGTCACCTGAAAACAGAGGCACTTGCCCCTACTGGCGTGGGGGTGTAACGGTTGAATTTGTACACTGAAAAAAAAAAAACCTACTTTGTTGGAAGTGAATTTTCTTATTTGTGAAAATCGTTCGATTGATAGATTCTTGTTTTAAGTATTTTCAACTAATACAGTTAAAAAAACGAAATCAGGCACAAAAGTATTGTTTGCTAAATTGATCAGTCTAAAATTAAATATATTCTTTTGATAATCTGTTTATTTTACTTGGATTTCATAAGACCAATCATTTTTGAGTGAATTAAATCAACTGACTGCAAACCTTTTATATGCTACGTCAAAAACTTAAATGGAGCTTGTTTAAATAAACATTACCAAAAACAACCAAAAACAACCAAACGGGAACGTTGTGTGGAGGTACAGTGCAACCACAGGAGAACGTTTTAGTTGGTTGGTTCCCTTAACGTTTAGGGAACGTTATAACCCTGAGGGAACGTTCCCTAAACGTTCGTTTTTGGTTTGGTTCAAACTAACCTTTAGAGAACCATAAACTAACGTTCCCTAACGTTCCCTAAACGTTCTGTGTTAGTGGGGATGTGGTTCACTCCCATAAATGTGGGGATCTTAATGTGGCTCCATGTTCAATTTGTTGCATTTTTATTAATTTTCAATGGTCGAAAACCAAATGTGAGTCACTGCATAGCTGATATTTATTGTATTTAAAGGGAAATGTCTGAAGTATAAATAACGTTGAAACTAGAAATGGATCTGGTTTCCCTCTATAAAAACAATTGCATAGAACATACCCGCCAAAAAAGTGAAACAAATCTACTGAAAGGGTTGAGGCAAATTAACTTGCTCTCAAAAGTTTATTTATAAGAATCTATAGCCTATTTGAATCAGTTTCAGAGATTTTTGAAAGAAGGGATTTTGTTCATTTTAACAGTTTCTGAAGCTTTCTCCAAGAGTTTAAATATGCAGTATTGTAACTTGGCTACATGCTAACTCATATAGGTCCTAAAACAATTAAGATTCTAAAAGAACAGTTTCATTGGAACAAGATTCTAAAATTATATTATAAGATATATTTAATACTTCATTAGCTACAGACATGCAAACTTCAGAAAAATATTTTTTTTTGCACTCAGAGAGGTATGATAGAGGGAAACAATACATTTCTAGTTTCAGTATTTGTCACGACACACACAATGGAGAGACAGCAGATCCAAGTGCAGTCAGATGTATTTATTTGGTAATCCGTGAAGCGTAATCCAGTCCAGGCAAGGGTCAAATACCATGTAAGCAATCCAACAAGAATAACAAACTACAGGAACAGACAAGAAACCAACCAGGAAGTGTGAGGACATCTAACAAGGACTCCGTGACAAACACTGAAATGACAGGGTATATATACACAGGGAATAGACAATGATAATGGGGAAATGGCTGAGTGCAATGATCAGTGATAAGGAACCAGCCGAGTGCAATGAGAAGACAAGGATCGTGGGAAATGTAGTTCAATAGTGTGATGGACACCGTGGGGAAGGAGGACATCTAGTGGTGACCCAAGGAACATAAACCAGACACTGTGACATAACCTCCCCTCTACGGAGCGGCTACCAGACGCTCCAAGACCACAAGAAACAAACAAAACAAGAGTCCAGGCGGGAGGTGGAAAGGTGGAGGATCAGGGGGTGGGATGGGGGGCCAGGTCCATGGAGGGGAACAGGAACAAAGGGGAATGGCTTAAGCGGCGGCCAGGGCGAAACAGACAGTCCATCGGGCGGCCAGGGCGAAACAGACAGTCCATCGGGCGGCCAGGGCGAAACAGACAGTCCATCGGGCGGCCAGGGCGAAACAGACAGTCCATCGGGCGGCCAAGGCGGAGACGACCCCTCGGGCGGCCACGGCGGTGAAGACCCCTCGGGCGACGACCAGGACGAAGACGACCCCTCGGATGGCCACGGCGGTGAAGACCCCTCGGGCGGCCACGGCGGAGACGACCAGGGTGAAGACGACCACTCGGGCGGCCATGGTGGAGACGACCAGGGTGAAGACGACCACTCGGGCGGCCATGGCGGAGACGACCAGGGTGAAGACGACCACTCGGGCGGCCATGGCGGTGAAGACCAAGGCGGAACAGAGACAGACCCTGGCTCAGGAACAGTCACAGACCCCACCGGCTCAGGAACTGCAACAGACACCACCGGCTCAGGAACTGCAACAGACACCACCGGCTCAGGAACTGCAACAGACACCACCGGCTCAGGAACTGCAACAGACACCACCGGCTCAGGAACTGCAACAGACACCACCGGCTCAGGAACTGCAACAGACACCACCGGCTCAGGAACAGTCACAGACCCCACCGGCTCAGGAACTGCAACAGACACCACCGGCTCAGGAACTGCAACAGACACCACCGGCTCAGGAACTGCAACAGACACCACCGGCTCAGGAACTGCAACAGACACCACCGGCTCAGGAACTGCAACAGACACCACCGGCTCAGGAACTGCAACAGACACCACCGGCTCAGGAACTGCAACAGACACCACCGGCTCAGGAACTGCAACAGACGACACGGGCACCGGCTCAGGAACAGACACGGGCACCGGCTCAGGAACAGACACGGGCACCGGCTCAGGAACAGACAAGGGTACCGGCTCAGGAACAGACACGGGCACCGGCTCAGGAACAGACACGGGCACCGGCTCAGGAACAGACACGGGCACCGGCTCAGGAACAGACACGGGCACCGGCTCAGGAACAGACACGGGCACCGGCTCAGGAACAGACACGGGCACCGGCTCAGGAACAGACACGGGCACCGGCTCAGGAACAGACAAGGGTACCGGCTCAGGAACAGACACGGGCACCGGCTCAGGAACAGACACGGGCACCGGCTCAGGAACAGACACGGGCACCGGCTCAGGAACAGACACGGGCACCGGCTCAGGAACAGACACGGGCACCGGCTCAGGAACAGACACGGGCACCGGCTCAGGAACAGACACGGGCACCGGCTCAGGAACAGACACGGGCACCGGCTCAGGAACAGACACGGGCACCGGCTCAGGAACAGACACGGGCACCGGCTCAGGAACAGACACGGGCACCGGCTCAGGAACAGACACGGGCACCGGCTCAGGAACAGGCTCGGCGGGCGTGACGTGAAGCTCAGGCTCAGCTGGGGTGACGTGAAGCTCAGGCTCGGCGGGCGTGACGTGATGCTGGATCGGGGCCGGCAGGGCGAGCAGCTCGGGCGGGGCCGGCAGGGCGAGCAGCTCGGGCGGGGCCGGCAGTGTGAGCAGCTCGGGCGGGGCCGGCAGAGCAGCATGCCTAACCGGTGCGTCAGGGATGGCAGTCACCTCTGGGATGGTCTCTGGATTAGGAACCACCGGACGGTCCGTTGAAGAGGCCCTTCTCCTTCTCCTCTTCCGTCTCCGGACCACCGGAATCGGAACCACCAGACCCGACTCAGGAACAGACGACACTGGCTCCGGCTCTGGAACAGCAGACACTGGCTCCGGCTCTGGAACAGCAGACACTGGCTCCGGCTCTGGAACAGCAGACACTGGCTCCGGCTCTGGAACAGCAGACACTGGCTCCGGCTCTGGAACAGCAGACACTGGCTCCGGCTCTGGAACAGCAGACACTGGCTCCGGCTCTGGAACAGCAGACACTGGCTCCGGCTCTGGAACAGCAGACACTGGCTCCGGCTCTGGAACAGCAGACACTGGCATGTCCAGGATCCGAGCCAGACGCTCCAAATAGTCCATCATTGCCTTGGCGGCCCCACAAATGGGCATCTCTAGACCCGTCTCAAACTGGGCAGACGGGACGTGAACAGTCTCTGACTGGGCAGACGTGACGTGAACAGTCTCTGACTGGGCAGACGGGACGTGAACAGTCTCTGACTGGGCAGACGGGACGTGAACAGTCTCTGACTGGGCAGACGGGACGTGAACAGTCTCTGACTGGGCAGACGGGACGTGAACAGTCTCTGACTGGGCAGACGGGACGTGAACAGTCTCTGACTGGGCAGACGGGACGTGAACAGTCTCTGACTGGGCAGACGGGACGTGAACAGTCTCTGACTGGGCAGACGGGACGTGAACAGTCTCTGACTGGGCAGACGGGACGTGAACAGTCTCTGACTGGGCAGACGGGACGTGAACAGTCTCTGACTGGGCAGACGGGACGTGAACCAACTCTGACTGGGCAGACGGGCTGTGTCTCCTCCTCCGTCCATGATGGCGTCTCGGTGGCATCGAACTCACCATCTCTGGGGAATTTACCGTCTCCTCTATGAACCTGGCGGCTATGGTCTCCTCATTCCTTCTAGCACACATTGAAAAATAGGCCAACAAAGAAATCGAGGATCCTTCATCCTTTCCCGGAGGGAAAATCTCACCACGCGGTATCCACATACCGACCGGATCGTATCCGTACTGCTGGATCTATTTGTGACGGAGTCCTTCTGTCACGACACACACAATGGAGAGACAGCAGATCCAAGTGCAGTCAGATGTATTTATTTGGTAATCCGTGAAGCGTAATCCAGTCCAGGCAAGGGTCAAATACCATGTAAGCAATCCAACAAGAATAACAAACTACAGGAACAGACAAGAAACCAACCAGGAAGTGTGAGGACATCTAACAAGGACTCCGTGACAAACACTGAAATGACAGGGTATATATACACAGGGAATAGACAATGATAATGGGGAAATGGCTGAGTGCAATGATCAGTGATAAGGAACCAGCCGAGTGCAATGAGAAGACAAGGATCGTGGGAAATGTAGTTCAATAGTGTGATGGACACCGTGGGGAAGGAGGACATCTAGTGGTGACCCAAGGAACATAAACCAGACACTGTGACAGTATTATTTATTCTTCAGACATTCTTCTTCAAACACAATAAGAATCAGCTATTTGAAAGGTTACCCACATGTTTTTGACCGTTGAAAATGGGTAAAATTCAACTATTTGGACATGGAGTTGCCTGGGATCCCCATATCTATGGGATATAACCATATTTACTAAGAAAAGTTTATTAAAAATGAGAATCTAGAAGGATATTGAGATATCTTTAATACTTTGTGTTACAGGTGCGCAAACTTTGGAAAAACAATATTTAGTATGGCACCCAGACAGGAATATTCTACGCAAATTGTGTTGATAGAAAAAAAAAAAAAAAAAGTTACATTTCTAGTTTCAACATGATTTGTTCTTCATATTCCTCTTTAAAAGAAAAAAGTATTTGGTTTTTGACCACTGAAAACTACAATTTACCAATTTTCTCATGGAACCACGTTGAAATCCCCATATCTCTGGAAATGAACCATATTGGGCATTAAAAATTAGATACCAAAAAGAAAAAAATGGTTAAAAAACACAATTTATAAAAGATGTTAAAGGGCACCTATTATGGAATTTTTACATTTACCTTTCATAGTGTGTAACAAAGATCTAAGTGAACAAAAACATCCTGCAAAGTTTGAAATATGAAAGTGCACCGTATATAAAGTTATTGTCTTTCAAAAGTGAGAGTCGACTCGGAGTCATTTTTATGAATCGTTAGAAGACCGAAGCTTTTTCTCTGACTAGATGACGTCAACTTGTCAAGTTATTTGAATACGATACGCCCACTTATTGCGCTCCAAGGCCAGGGAAAATATCATGGCGACGAGACGCTGTGTTCTGAAGTGCGACTCAAAAGCCAACTTTTTTCATCTGCCCAAGGAGGAGCATTTGAAGACTAAGTGGCTACAATTCATATATACAACTATACCACAGAAGTATAGTCCGAGCCTTGTGCTTTGTTTGCGCCATTTTGAAGACGATTGCTTTACCAACTTAAATGCAATCAAACTTGGATTCGCGAGCTGGCTGATATTGAAGGAAGGTTAATTTCTAAGTGTATTTGCATCAGTTTCCTCCTCCGTATCACAACCTGTAAGTGTTATTAATAATTGTTGCTTTTATGTTTTATGTAGCATGCTTAATAATGATTTTGTTTGTTGTGTAAGCACCGTTTAGCTTCTAGGTCTTCAATGACAATTGTATTGAGATATGTGAAGTGTTTGTCGTTGTTTTCGGAGTTGTCTTAAAGAATAGAATAATACCTCGCAGTAACGTAACAGCAAATTTTTTTTTTTTTTTGTAAAACGTTATGTTTATGCATCGGGCTAATGCAAAAAAAGACTGATTGTGCTTTTACAATATGAACTCTGGGCTATGCTCGCTAACATAACATTAAATTCTTTATCTTATTTTTAGTTTTTTACTACAAACTACAAAGCAGTGGACTATAATCATTATTATAACACAATTTATTTGATAAAAGCATCATTGTACTCCGTGTTAAACAATAAGTATTATCACTGTAAACACTGCTGGGTCATCTGACCAATCAACGCAGATTAGCGTCGCGCAAAGGAGGGGTTTGGAAAAGTGAGTCGTTAAACGAATCATTTGGGAGTCGGTGAGCAAATCAGGAAAAATTAAATGCATATTATATGACAACAAAAGTGTTTTTTGTCATTGCATGCATGTAAAACTGTTGTTGGGGACTCCCAAAACAACATTAGGAACATTTTAAATGTCATAATAGGTGCCCTTTAAGTGATCTTTAATACTTCTTGAGTTACAGGCATGTACATTTTGGGCAAAAAAACACAAGAAGGGCTTTTTTTTTTAACTGTCACCATTGTCATATAATGCAGCAAAGATTGTTTAAGTCTCAACAAGATTTTACTAATAGACCTACCAATCACTGTAAAAAAAATAAAATAATGATGCTGCCATCTTTTTAAAGTCATTTCTATCCCCCTGGAATCTGGCTCCAAATCTCCGGTGAAAATGATCGTTTTGACATGACTCCCCTCCAATAATAGTGTATTTCAATGATCAAAATCTAAATTTTTAGCTAGAACCTCTGGTTGAGTCGACACGGAAATACTTACATGACTAGGCTATATATATATATTGGAATCTGAAAATCACAAACCATAATTATTTAGCCACTCCCCATTACTAACAGCTTTCAGCTACTGTTTTACCCATTATGTTTCGTTTGTGCCTGATTAGGCGCATTAAACACCCTGATGAGTGAAACACAGGTTGAATTGTCCGCCTCATGCTGAAGAATTTAATGAAATTGGTTCTGCCTCCCTCTGAAACATGATCATCACTTAACAGATCTTAGGAGGCTTATCAGCAGCACTGCTCATACCTGATGAGAAGAATGAAGTCTGTGTGCGGCCTGGAGCCAAGGTGCTATCTAGAGTAACTGAGCTGTGTGCGCTATTGATCCATTGCCATTTATATTTGTGCAGAGTGTAGTGAACTCGTGATGGGAGACCAGAGCTCTCATCAGTCACCTCTAGATATTGCGGCAGTAAGAATGCATCAGAGCCGGTCATTCCAGTGCGGCAAAGGAGAAAGTTATAGTATATTGTCCCTGTCATTAATGCGCCATTGTTCTCTTGGGAGGTGTGTGGTTGAAATTGACAAAGGAAGGACAGAGTAAAAACAAACCGGGATAGCGTAGCCTTTATTATGTCTGAAATTCTCATAGTACTCAAATAGGCACTTAAAGGGACAGGTCCCCAAAAAAAAGATATTTAGTAAAATGTTCAATCTGTGTGGTGGAAGCAACAACCAGGGGCTGTCACCATAAATGTAGTCCATATGTCCATCCGTGTGTGCTGTAAGTCTTATTAAATGAATAAGTTATTAAAGTTATATTAGTATTATTTAGGCTATACACTATTATACTGTTTATTAACATTTTGAATTAGCTTTTATTTTGATATTTTAATAAAAAATTTAGTTTTAGTAATTTTTGTGTTTTTATTTGTTTATTTGTACTTGTATTTTAACTTAAACAAATTTTATTTCAGTTAGTTGCCCAGCAACATTTCTAAGTACACAGCTGTCCACGTGATATAAAAGAAAACGGGACTTCTTTCAAGGTCCACTTCCGACGCACGCGTTCCCATTGCAGGGGCATTCCACCGGTGGACAGGGGTCATCACTCAGGACAGGCACTAGGCGGCTACGCAGCCCCATACGCAGCAGAGTGCGATGCACTGTGTGTTGTGACACATTCCTCCCATAACCATCATTAAAATTTTGTGTGACTTGTGCCACAGTAGATCGACCTTCTGTTGGCTCAGACTGGACGGGATAGCCTTCATTGCTCTTGTGCATCGATGAGCCTTGGGCACGATGAACATCGATGAACACCCTGTCGCCGGTTTGTGGTTTGTCCCTGCTGACCGGGCGCAACCCACAAGCCTTGCCGTTTCAGAGGTACTTTGACCCAGTCGCCTTGCCGTAACAATTTGGCGTTTGTCAAAGTCCCTGGCTTGAGATCTTTAGTCCATTTCTCCTGCATCCAACATGTTGATTTCGAGAACCGATTGTTTGCTTACCATCTAATCTAGACTTTAAAATGTGGCCTTGTTAGGAGATGATCAATGGTATTGGTTTCACCTGTGACTGGTCATATTGTTTTGGCTCATCAGTGTATATTTGATTTGATTTCAGGTTTATTTAAATTACCGAGAATGGTAATGGCTGGTTTGGGTTCAGTACAAATTAAGCTTAATCAACGGCACTTGATAATGTTTGATTACCACAAAAAGTAATTTCCACTTCATTTTCTTTAAAAAAAGAGAGCAAAAATCTGGGTTACAGTGCTGAGGCACTTACAATGGAAGTGAATGGGGTCAATCTGTAAACTTTGCACAAGTTCACACTTACATATAATTGAATAGACTAAAGAGTATGCATGCGTACTGTCCGGGGAAGGGCTCTGAGCTCGTAATGTGTCCCGAACCCAGAGTACTTCCCCTCCCCATCCATGACTGGGAGAGGAACAGTTGAGCGTGAGGAGTTTGAGTGGAGGAGGGATGCTGGGTCGTGGGACAGAGGTGAGTTGGCTATTTATAAATGGGCCTCCTCGCTCTGATTGGGTAGATTATCTGAACGTTGTCCTCTCGAACTTTGTTAATAAAACATCATTAAAATACTCACAATTTGAATTGTGTTACAATATGAGTGTAAAGATGGTTTTAGTGAAAAATAAAATCACTAACCTGGTTTTTGTAGTTATATTCAATTTTCAAACTAAACGTCCAAAACTCACAACCCCCCAAAAACAGTAAAAAATTATTTGCATTTAACCCGTTTAAATTAGAACACACACACACACACACTGCAAACCGTGGACACACACACCCAGAGCAGCGCGCAGCCATTTTTGCTGCAGCGCCCGGGGAGCGATTGGGTGTTAAGTGCTTTGCTCAAGGGCACTTCAGTCTTTTTCTGCCGGTATTCAGAATGGAACCCGCAACCTTCAGGTTACCAGTCTGACTAACCATTAGGCCACGACTGCCCCCTGCCTTTTACAAAATAAGCGTTACATTTATACTTTCAAATCCTCAGAATATCTTACCCATTCACTTCCATTGTAAGTGCCTCACCGTAACCTTCATTTCAGCTTTTTTACCGAAGAAAATAAGGGATAATAATAATTGTTTTAACAAAATAATTGTTTGTGGTAATCAACCTAATGCCTTGAAGGCTGTCGATTGAGCATTATTTGCTGAAACTCTTGTCTATTTATTTAAATTTGGTGCACATTCTTACTGCACATTACATGAACCTCAATTTCATGTATTTTGCCCTCACTAAAAGACAATTTCTTCATCCAGTTCCTCTTTTTATTGGTTGCACATTTCACAATGATTCCCCGTCGCCTAGACAGAAGCAATTATCATCATCCAGCGTCACATTAACCAGCACTTTCAGAAGTGGTTCTGCTTTGATGCTGATCTGTGCAGATGAGCTTGCGTGTCTGTTTAGTATAGTGAAGGCCATGCTGACATCACTGACTGGTCTGTTCAGGTTGCCGAGAAGGTCAATAGAGGTTTGACTGGAGAAGATCAATAGCAATGCTGACTGCAAGGCCAGTAAACGAGGGGGATGGGATACAAACACTACATGTAAACACCATGGCATCCACTGGGCTCTGTATCAGGCACTTTTTAATGCCTTTAGGTTGTCCGGATGACTGAGCACTTCTATTGCGGCACAAGAGCTGTGTCTTATCTCAATGCATAGATTAATATTTAATAATGGCCTTTCCACTAGAGTGTTTCACCCTTTTAGCAGTGCACTGCACTCTCATGGAGTTACGCTGATAAAAACCTTTGGAGTTTTCAAGTATGAAATGCAGTTTTTATCGAGTGTTATTTATAACACCAACAATCTCTCACTTTCTTTTTTGGTTTTAAAAAACAGTGGACATAACAATGTCTATCAAAACAGTAATGTTTAAATGACACAAACAAAAAAAGAGTACAATAATGACTTCACAAAACAAAGATGTAATCATAAAAAAAATATATATATATATATTAAAAAAATATATAAAAAAAATATATATATATATATTTAAGAAAATATCAAAAAATCCTACCAACCCTCATAATAATAATAATAATTATTATTTTCCCTCAACAACGTATGAGCTTTCATAGCCAACTAATAAGACACCTACTGTATCTATTACTTAATCCTATAGGGCTGTATATTTATCAGCTGTGTATTTTGCCACTGTTGAGGAATTAAGAGCTTTGCTTATAGTAAACTTTATAGACTTTACAGCTCAATTGGAACATTTGTATGGAAGAATATACAGCATGTCACAGAAGCTTGACTTAACTTGTTTTGCACCTGTAGTACTTCACTCAATTAAACAGGATGTTAATGTTGATGACTTGTTTTTGTGTGTTTTTTTTATTTCAGTTCATGAGTACCACGTCAGCATCGGCAGCAGAACTCAGTACCGCTCCTCTTGGACTCTGACAGACGGTGTTGAGTGTGGACATTGAGACTGCCAGACAGCAGGGTGGGTGAAATCTGCAAAAAAAATTACTCGTTTCCCTACATAACCTCTCCATCAAATAAATCCTCAGTCTAGTTTAGTCACAGTACAGCTTATATTAGTTTTCGTTCTTCAAATTGGCTTAGCAGATATATTTTTAGATGTGATGCCACACTTGTGGTAAAAGTTTGTGTTCGTCCCGGGAGGTCTTAAAACTTAAAGACTTAAAGAGTCACTTGAGCTCCCACGATGCCCTTGGAGCAAGACACTTAACCTTCATATGCTCCCAGGCAGCTGACTGTCCCTCAATTGGCCTTCTGTTAAGCAGCTTTGGCTGAGAAAAATATCTGCTAAATGGAAAATTGCTAAAGTGTAATTGATAGCTCATAATGAGATCACACTCACCTCTAATTCAGTTTTACACACATCTCCAGCAACAGTTGAATATCAGAAGAGTCATAATTGCCTTAGAATTGACCAGTCATCTCAGTTTCACTCAGATATTATTTGTACACAGATGAGCTGATTTAAGGACTTTAAGCTCTCCATAGGCCCACTGACACATGATACTGTATTTTAAGCTGTGTATAGCGTGTGTGCTCAGCGTGCATGGATTTGCATACTAAGATCAGTCATTTTTTTCTATTATGTCCTTATGTGATCCATGTTCATGTAACTTGCATGCGTAAGTTTATATATTATCATCATTAGTAAATACTACTACTGTGCTGTCATGCAACATTTGTATTTTGTTGGCTATGTTCGGAATTGTATACTAGCATTGCACACTATGATTTCTGCAGTATACACTACCGTTCAAAGGTTTGGGGTTGGTAAGATGTTTTTAAAAGATGTCTTTAATCTTTCAAAGGCTGCATTTATTTGATCAAAATACAGTCATATTGGGAAGAAATATTACAATTTAAAGTAACAGTTTTTATAAGGGCAACATTGATTTTTTAGCAGCCATTACTCCAGTCTTCAGTGTCACATGATCCCTTAGAAATCATTCTAATATGCTGATTTTGTGATTACATTTTTTTGATTTATATGTTTATTGAGCAACGTTGTCAAAACAATGTTGTGTTGCTTAATATTTTTATGGAAACCATGATACTTTTTTGAGAAATCTTTGATAAATAGAAAGTTCAAAAAAAGCATTTATTTGTAACACAAACCTTTTGTAACATTATGAATGTCTCTACAGTATCTTCTGAACAGTTTAATGCTTTCTTGCAGAATAGAAGAGAAAAGAAAAAATAAATGAAATCTTACTGACCCCAAACTTTTGAACAGTAGTTTAAATTGGCCACCACATGCAGATATTATTGCAGATTCTATTGGCAGAGAATACCCGAATACCCTACTATTTGGTCCTGATTTGCCAACAAAGCACTCTGCGTGAAATACTGTATCCCACTATGTAATGCACTCATATTGACCTTCCATTTCCATGTGAAAATAGTAAATACTGATATGATAACTGGATATCACTCACTAAATCCCAGAGGTCAAGTTTGGCTGGTTAGCATGAACCAACTTTCAGCAGCCAAAAGTTGTCTTCTCGATTGACGGCCATTCAAAACTAGCCATGTGTTTTAACAAAATAAAATGTTTTGCTAGCAATACATAAATTGGCTGTTTTGTTTTGTTATAACAGATATTTTATCAGTGGCCATTTTTTTTTATCACTTAATTTTGCATTATTGTGGCCAAAATGCAGTATACTAGTATTCCATTTCGAATATAGCCTTTGTTGCAGGGTATTCAGTATGTAACACACTCTTTTTTTAACTTCCTTAACCCTACTAATTCCACACATCAAAATAAAAGGAAGATGGCAACCACAGCGACCCCTGAGCCCCTTACTGCCCTCTCTCGGTGGTACCTATATGCCATCCACGGTTACTTCTGTGAAGTCATGTTCACGGCTGCCTGGGAGTTTGTGGTGAACTGCAACTGGAAGTTTCCCGGCGTGACGAGTGTGTGGGCGCTCTTCATCTACGGAACCTGCATCCTGATCGTAGAGCGCATGTATCTTTGTCTGCGGGACCGCTGCAATGTGCTTCTCCGCTGCATCATTTATACACTGTGGACATATCTGTGGGAGTTTGGCACGGGTTTGCTGCTTCGGCAGTTTAACGCTTGTCCGTGGGACTACTCTGAGTTTAAATATAACTTCATGGGCCTGATCACGGCAGAGTACGCCGTGCCTTGGTTCTGCGCCTCCTTTATCGTTGAGCGCCTAGTGATACGCAACACGCTCCGGTTGTGCTTCGACGAGGCTGTCGGGCCCGGCCAGGCTGAAGAACTGTCGGACAGAGGCGGGGAAGGAAGAGCAGGCAGTGGGAGAAGAGGAAGAGGAGCCAGAGCTGGAGCAACCAGCGCAAACGGCTACGTGAAGGGGGATTGAGAAGGTTTTCAACACCCTTTCCCCAGTTTCTCAAACCTCCCATGACTCCCACCCATGACTCTATCCGCACATATCTTAGTCTCTCTCCCACCTGCTTCCAGGGAAAGAGTCGCTCCGACACAGTTGGTGCAGCGCCAACTGAGACAGTTGCACAACTGCGAGAAACTTTCTGATTTATTACTGTATAGACCGCCCAACTGGAGGGATGTTCATTTGCCACCTTAGTGCACAATCTTTACTGTCTTCACTTCGGGCGAGTAGCTATTAAGTTCAAGGTTTGTCAGTAGGAGTGGTGCCCGGTGGCAAAAAGAGAAAAAACATTCCACCTCTTCCAATATACCTCTCAAACCAGTCCATCCAGACACTCTGGGAGGGTTGACTTGTGTTCCCTCGTCCAAAACAAAACGCAGACACATCACTTGAAAAGAGTTGAAAAGAGATAACCTTTACAGTAGGCCTATCAAATGCTTTTAACAAAGCGAGTCCTTTTAGATTATAAACACTGTCTGTATGTAGTTGGAAATGCAAATAACTGTTAGGAAAAAAGCTTACCTTTTGAATGTTAGTTTGTGCTATTTATTAATATCTAAACTGTACTGTAGTTAAGAAATGATAACTAAAATGTATTGTGTATATACACTGTATAACCTAAAGCAATGCCTTGTACTTGAATTTGGTGTTTTTTTATATTCATCAAAATATTCAGTGCTTGAACGTGCATGAAAGTTGTCTTCCAGGAGATTTGTTTCATTCTGAGACCGATCTTCGATGTTGTGTACAATTTATTTCCTCCATTTTTAAAAATGATTTTCTCATGGAGATGAACACACAAAGGAGTACTGTATTGTTACATATATAGAGTCCGGGTGCTCAGCACTGAAACCATAAAAACATCACAGTATCCTGTTTTTTTTTCACTGGAGAGAATGTTATTGCGTGTTATGAACTGGTGCTAGATCCTCATTGAGTCGTGTTGAGGGATCTGACAATGGTCACAATAAAGGCATTAATATGTAGGTTCACTGACCTCAGGTATGTCAATTTGAATTGTTTCACCTCCACCTCTCATATGCCATTGAACAATGGATGAAAATTGAGAAAAATATTGTGGCAATTTTTTTTAAAATGCCAACATCACCTTGGTATTACCCGCATGGTTACAGTTACAGGTTGTGGATTTGCCAGAAAGTTTTGCTTAACTGTATTGGTTATGTTGTTATTGACCAAACTAAAAATGTATTAAAACCACCTATTTCTGAATGCAAGTCCTGTCATATTTCCCTTCAATATTATTGTCTAAAGTGAAAAAGTCTTTATTTTAACCTTCTACAAAATGTGCAATATAAATATTATATGTTATTTTCATAGCTTTAGTTGCGCATCTATTGTTTTGAAGTTTATTGTAATGTCACAGCGCTTTGTATGTCTGTCTCTTTGGTGTGCTATATGATTTTCAAAGGTATACTTTTTAAATGATTATCAAGTACTGATGAATAGCGCTATTATGCCCCCTTGAAATTTCACGTTCCTATTTGTAAGCGGTGTGCAGCTTTTGTGTTCCTGCATTGTAATCACACTCTATAATGTCATAATACAGATCAGTCCCTCAGACAAGGACCATTTCAACAGAGGTACAGCAGAAATGTAGACGTTTCTCAATGCCATGTCTATGTCTGTTCACCGCGGTCGTGCATTCAGGCACTGACAATTTGAGGTTCTGAAGCAATGCGATAATAAGTGCTTGTTATTTGAATTTCTATTGAATTTGCGGTTTTAAGCAAGAACCTGCAACTCAAACTTTCATACATTTGACAGTTGTTATTTTTTTTTCTTCAGTTAAAGGATAATTCCGGTATTTAACACCTTGAGTCTATATTGTAGTTTGTTTTGGATGAACAAGAGTGGTGGACAACATTTTTTTGACAATGTTCCTCTCTCCAGTTTTTGACTATAAAAGAATTGGCCATGGACCCATTTAACATTGGAGTCAATGGGCATGTCCGAAAATGTCATTAAAACAACCTTTAACATTAGTTTTCAAAACTGTGCAACTCACCGAGTGATTAGTGATGTTAGTTGATGTTCCAGAAACAAAAAGTGTTGCGAAATACAGTTTCTGTCGTGTTTTATTCGTCATTTTGTAAAATCCCATTGAATTCTGTTGAAGGACTGAGTGCTAGTTAATATAAATGCGCTACCGGAAACGGAAAGGGGGCTGTTTACATTTGGTCGATGTAGTCTTTTTGCTCGCTTCCGTTTCTCATAAGGCTAGCGAGCAGAGCAACTGTGCTCCGGGAGAGTAAGCGAAATAAACAATAATTTTTTAAGGAACTTTACCGCAGTTTTTGACCGCACAAATTCTAACCATATTGAAAGACGTGACCACTGACCAGTGCAATATGAAGTTGAACTCGACTGTGACCGTGAGTGTCCCGCGAGACATAAACATCGGTTATCGCCATCAAGTGGACGGGAGTGTGCTAACGCTTCAGATTCAAATACTGAGCGGAAGTTACACGGTTGTGAAGTGTCTGAAAAAATAGTTCCACTATAGAAAAATAAACGGATTGGAATCATATATTGCGACGATATATTGTTTATAATCATCAACGAACACCACTAACCACTCGGTGAGTTTAACAGTTTTGTAAACGAACATTATTGGCTGTTTTAATGACATTTTCGGACATGCCCATTGACTCCAATGTTAAATGTGTCCATGGCCAATTCTATTATAGTCAAAAACTCGAGAGAGGAACCATTGTCAAAAAAATGTTGTCCACCACTCTTGTTCATCCAAAACAAACTACAATATAGACTCAAGGTGTTAAATACCGGAATTATCCTTTAATTAAAACAGTGATGGTTTTACATAGTTTGTCAATGTTGAAAGGCTGTGACAGTGACCGTGATCCTTCTCATGTAAGTAGAAACACAACAACTAAAGAGACTGAAAGAAGATGGCCTGGAAGATGACCAGTCTGTGACTGTGTGTTCTTCCCTTGCTGCTGTCCCGAACAGTTACCTAGTATTAGTTTGTTGGATAGGGGAGTAGTACCAAATTTTTGGCAGACCTGACACTAAAGCCAATAAGCATTGCTTAATGCTTACAGCAGGGTTTTTCAAACTTTTCGATTCCACGGACCATCATCATCATGTGAGGGACCTCCATCTTAAGATAAAAAAAGGCACTGATATATTCAAGTATAAAGAATGCGCCAAAGTGTATTTTAGGCCAAGCAACAATGTAGGGTGCTTCTCAATCACAAGGCAATTCGCAATTTGCATCCTTTATTCAGCATGTTTTGAAGGATGCATCAAGTGTATCCTTTGAGTGTTCCAATCACCCACAATCCTTTGCACACATTCCAATTCACAAAAAAAAAAAAAAGAATTAGCAAAAAATGTATCACATTGAGCTTTTCCAAAAAAAATTAAATAAAAGATTTTGGAGTAGATTTTGTTGTAAATTAATCACATAGCCTAACGCTTAACTGTGCTGCATTAATATAAAGTCAGTTGTCATAAATGTTTTTAATACAAATTATTTTTCAGATTATAATTTTACTAGTAGGCTATTTTGGCGCCGTGGGGGGCACTTACTAAACCGAAAGCCTCTAAATGACTGGATGGACACACCCTCTCTAGATTGGCCTCAGTGTTGCCAGACGTACGATAATTATCGTATTTGTACGATAATTTTGACCTCTGTACGATGTACGATCAATAATGAAAAAAATCCCATAATGTACGATAATTTCAGAATTGCCCGCAAATTAGTTAAAAAATCTCCCGGAATCTAGATCGAGCAAGCAAGAGCGCGCATGTGTAGCGCGTGCACAGCAGAGAAAGGGTGCGAGAGACCTTGCGTGTGTGTGCTAGTGTCATATACTGTCTATGGCTAGTGTGCGTGTGTGCCTCACGAAGCGCATGTAAGGACCTATTTTTTTTTTTTACAGTCTATGGTAAGGACCCAACCAAGCAAATTATTCAGCAACACCCCCCCCCCCCCCCCCCCCCCCAGAAATGGAGAATTCTGCGCATGTTTTCATCATGTACGATCATTTTCTTCCAAATACGATAATTTTGAGCTTCTGGTACGATACTTGGATATTTCCAATCTGGCAACACTGATTGGCCTAGCCTTAATTTTTGAGATGCACCAGAACACTTAATCAAGACATAATAAATATGTAGGCTATACATGCTTAGGCACTCAACGGCTAGCCTCTAATATCCATGCTCTGTCTCACCAGAAGATGGCGTCTAAGTTCACACACTCGTTTTCATTCCCTCATTCAGTGGGCTAGTGAAGTGCTGTAATGTATGGAATAGTCACTAGTGAAGTGAGAGGTGCTATCTCTGACTGCATTTTGCTGTCTGAATCATTCAATTGAGTCGTTCACGATCAAAACAAGTAAGTATTATTAGAAGTTAGGCTACGTGTGACTAGAGATGCCTCAGTGCCGCACGAATCAGACTGACTCCAAAAAGCGACTCGTTCAGTAAATGGTGCGTATCGTAATACACATATTCAACAAATGAAATGATCCTTCACAGCCCCTTCTATGAAATTGGCTAGTGCTCGACTCGACTTCTGAGGGCAGATAATCAAACGCCTCAGATGGAGGCCGTCGGACCCCTCATGTGGACGGGGGGAAAACGCCTGCTCTGTTATTCACCGAAGAAAATTTATGTCTAACTCTAATTGATACTTGAAAGATGTACTTGAACATTTTCCATATTCGTATCGTGGTGCCACAAAATCTAGCAAATAATACTATTGTAATGAGGTCTCAGATTTTAGCTTTTGTTGGCCTGCAGTGAGATGTTAAGTGAACATGCTGGCTCTTCTAGAATCTGTTAAAACAGCGGCGAAGCTCTTTATTATTTTTATCAGCGGTTATCTAATCAGTGCTGACATTGTTAAATGCAGGTTAGTCTATAAATGTGTGATGCTTTCACTTGATCGCTAGATGGCGTCGCACCACCACAAGAACCTGGATTTGGAGCCTTTACCAACACGTTGAAGGTAATTGCTTCTGCTAACCTACCTCAGTTTCTACAGCTGTTGTTACTAGTATAAAAATCATTATAAAATAATCTCATCTCAATCTCAAGAACTTTTTTGTCTTTTTTTTTGTTCTTTCAGGTTTATTTTGATGAACAAAATAAACCTGGTTGTATAGTAGCCACCATATAGACCTATAGGCTAACATAATATTCATACACTTTTGCAGTTTCATTAAGTTAATGAAACTGCAAAAGTGTATGAATATTATGTTAGCCTATAGGCCTATATGGTGGCTACTATACAACAATAATAACTTGGTATCATACCTGTCATCAAAATACAAAAATAATACAACAAAAAAAGAACAAAAAAAAAAAGACAAAACAGGAAGGATTGTTTTTCAGGGTATGTGGTATGTTTAGTTATCTTTCAGAGAATATGATGTGATGTGTGAGCTGTGTGTGTATTTCTGTGTCAGACTGGTCAACACCTCATATCCACGTCAGCTTGTATAACCTACAATGGTTTGAATCTGCAGGTTATTATATGAACATGATATCTTAGTCCATTTAGCCGGTTTTGCTTTCTATCAAAATACTTGAGACTTTAGGCCAGATTATACAATTTATGATCGTTTTTTTCTTCTTCTTTCAATATTCATTTCAGAACTTCGGAAAATTCACCAGCTCATTTAGCTTCAGACATTTACACTTGATCGCATGCTGTCACTTAATCCTCACAATTCATTTTAATCCATGTGTCACCATATATCATTGAAAGGCTTTTCAACCTATGCGCTCTCTTTCTTTTCTCCAGTTTCCTGCCCTTTTTGTAGACTGTCAAAAATCCCTTGCGGCTATCTAAGGCGATTATGTGTCACCACAAATCCTTCATTTGTGATTTGGTAACTCTTCTCTCATCTCCTTTGATTGCAGTGACAGCTCAACTATGAGCTCACCTGACTGTGGTGGGTGTGGTCTGCTTAAAAAAACACACACCCAGGCTCCGCCTCCAGCACACAGCAAAATCCCCAGAGTTAAATTAACTCTGCTCAGATAACATTTGGTCCCTCTCTACAGAGAGTTAAAATAACTCTGAATCAGAGTTAAAGTTAATGAGATACTTAAGTGATTAATTAAGTGATGATTGGGCATTAATGATGAACACCTGCTGTCAACAAGCAGAATCACTGAAGGAAAGAGAAACAACAAGAACAGAAAATAGAGAAACACAAGAACTAAAACTGACTTCGAGCCAAAGCCTTATATAAAATCCACTGAAGACAAAAGAAGACATTACATCTCTCCAAGATCTCAGCAGAGGAGGATTAAAACTCCACAATTACCAGCATTACCAGCTTCAATTATTAGTAACCAGACTGACTTTATTTCTGTCATACGTCTACAGAAGGTCTTAGTGAGAATGAACAGAGGTATAGATGTTGACGATTTATTGGTTACCATTCTGGTGACCAGTGTTTGCTTTAGTTGGGCAGTTTGACTCATAGCATTTATTGAGAGTTTGTGGTTTTTGTAACAGTTTTTACCAAAACACGTAATTTGTTACAAAGAATGCCAGGACCAAAGATGATCAGGTGATCTAGTTTTCAACAACAAAAAGTAGAATAATGCATTTATCTCATCACTGTCCAACAGTGGTTAGTTGATGTTAATAGATTATATTCACTAACAATACTCCATTGCCACAGATCGGACAATCTGAATTTAGATTTTTAAAATGCATTATGGGATTTTTTTTTTTTTTAGACACAGACATCAATAATCAGCATATGAATCTCAACAATGGTGGCATGTTTCATGCCGCAATGCATGCTGAGAGCCACAATAGTATAAAACTCACGGCTCCCAGGATGCATTGCGGCATGAAACCTGTCACCATTGTTGAGATTCATATGCTGATTCTTGACATCTGTGTCTTAAAAGAAAAAAAATCCCTAAAAAGTGTTTTAAAATTCAGATCGTCCAATCTGTAGCGAGTATCGTTCGTGAAAATAATCTACTAATATCCAATAACCACTTTTGGACAGTGATGAGAGAAGTGCATTACTCTACTTTTTGCAATTGAAAATTAAATCACCTGATCATCTTTGTTTCTGGCTTTCTTTGTAACAATTTACATGTTTTGGTAAAAACTGTTACAAAAACCACAAACTCACACAAAAAAAATAAAGAGTAAAACTGCCCAACTAAAGGAAACACTGTTCACCAGAATGGTAAACAAAAAATTTAAATAAATCGTCAACATCTATACCTCTGTTAATTCTCACTAAGACCTTCTGTAGACGTCTGACAGAAATAAAGTCAGTCTGGTTAGTAATAAGTGAGGTTGGTAATGCTGTTTGTGGAGTTTTTAATCCTCCTCTGCTGAGATCTTGCTGTGGCTGGAAGTCAGTTGTAGTTCTTGAGTTTCTCTTTCCTTCAGTGATTCTGCTTGTTGACAGCAGGTGTTCATCATTCATGCCCAATCATCACTTAATTAATCACTTAAGTATCTCATTAACTTTAACACTGATTCAGAGTTATTTTAACTCTATGTAGAGAGGGACCAAATGTTATCTGAGCAGAGTTAATTTAACTCTGGGGATTTTGCTGTGCAGCGACACAGCCAATCATACGTCAACACTCCAAATATGGACAGGTCCTAACCTTTAAGGGGCAGGTGAAACATAAATAGCCTTTATTTCCTCCCGACGTGTGTGTGTGTGTGTGTGTAGAGTCTCTGTCTGATTTCTGTGCTCTTTTTTTTTTTAAATCCATTCCAGTTTAATGAAGCAGCAAAGCGGCTCACAATCAGAGAATCCAGCTCAAACAGCTCCAGGAGGTTGGGTTGGGGGGAGGGGTGTTAAATGAAGTGTGTTGCATGGGAACTGAGTCTGTGGGGAGGGGTATCACTACAGTATTCTTTAAACATGTCAGTCATCAAAGCTGTCGGAGAGCGGTGGAGCAGACGATGGCTTCATGCTGCATTTAAGGGGTGTGTGTCTAGAGCAGCCCATGTTGAATAGATCTGAGTGTCAAGGCTCAGATCCATTAATAAAGCAGGTTTAAAATGGAGAAAGACCATATAAAACATACAATGGGGGGAAACCTGCTTGACAATTGGGCTCATGTTATGTGAGTTATTAGAGATGCAGAGTGGTAGTACTAGTGACCGTAGAAAAACTGGCTTGGTTTGAGACACTTCTTGCCTGTTTTTAAGGCATTTTAAAGGTACAGTTCACCCAAAAAGAAAATTCTGTCATCATCTTCAAGTTGTTCCAAACCTCTATGAATTTCTTTCTTCTGCAGAACACAAAAGAAGATATTTTGAAGAATGTCGGCAATCAAACAGTTGATGGGCCCCATTGACTTTCATAGTATTATTTTAGTAAGTCAATGCCTACCGGCAACTTTGATTACTGACATTCTTCTGCAGAATAAATAAATTCATACAGGTTTGGACCAACTTGAGAGTGAGTAAATGACAGAATTAAAATTTTTGGGTGAACTATCCCTTTAACAAAAGACTAGTAGAGCAACTATATTTAGGCTTACTTATTTTCGCCTTACAGAATGGATCTGCTTTGTAAACCAGTTTTTTTTTTAACCCTGAAATGTGGTACACAGTGATGGTAATGCCAGTTTATAAACTGGCCAATCAGATTAATTATACACTTAGAGATAGAAAAGTTATTAGAATAGTACAACACATCATAAATCATGTTAATTTGCCATCGCTTTAAACTGTATATTAGTTCATATTTGGTAGTTAAAATGATAGTTTACCCCAAAATAACCACCATCATGTCATTTCAAACCTGTATGACTACTGTCTTCTCTGAAACACAACAGTATTTTGTTATACGTTTGTTTGACCTTACAATGTTGTTTGAACACCACTGACTTTTAAAAAAAATATATCAGAATTTTTATTTTGATGTATGTATCCTCTCTACACGACAGTGTAATAGTGATGTTATGGTTTGTAAATTGGATGTACATAGGCTTTTCATTGTTAAACTGTTCGTGCCAACTAAATCTCATGAAACGTTTTTACGTTGTTTAACATTTTAGTGAATTTGTGACTAATTCATATCGATTTATATGATTTGATCCATACAAAAACGTATGATTTAAAAAAAAAAGTATGCATAAAGTTCCACCCATAAAATTACCCAGCGGGGCGCAAGCAGATTGTACGAAATGTAAAATTACACCAAATGTAACATTACAAATTGCCATGAGATTGTGTTTGTACTTGGGTTAATGTACACCTTTGCCAATAGAGTTCTCTGGAGCCAGGCTTCATAACCTAGGGTTAAATGCTGCTTAACACAGAGTGTAAATGTGGCCTTAACATGGGGTTTAAAAAAGATTGTATCTAAGGGTTGAGTGTATTGTGAGCTATATGTGCGTGATTATTTTAATATTTTCTTGCGAACCTCCATTTTTATGTTCCTCCTCGGCTCCTTCAGTTTTTTTCTCCGCATGAAGCCCAAATCGTTCGCCAATAATGTAATTTTCAAAAGCCAAAACAAACAGCCACCTGTAGGAGTGCTTATGACAGTTTTTTAAACGGTGGACAGCTGTACGTCTCACTCTGGCTTGTCGCTGTTATGTAAACGGCCATCGCTTATCTCCCACTCAGCTTTGCATAACGTTACACAGAGGTTTCCCACACTGCTTTGCATTTTTACCAGGGTATTTGAGCAGCAGACTATTTGAGCAGCAGTTTTCTTTCTCTTTTTTGAGATAAGAGCAATAACTTTCCCTTGATTTTTCTTTATGGTATATGTATCTTCTGTTAAATTTAGTGCTTTGCTGCTTGAGGGTAAGGCTTCTGTGTAAACAGTTAAGCAGATGCCAAGTGGTTGTCAACCGCTGTCACGTCTCAGAAGGACTGTTATAGGTTCCATAGCTCCAGTACAATGTGTGTGATAGAGTAGATGAGGACGGGGAAGAGGAATTTGCACAAGCATGGATGGAAACCTTGTTTTATCTCTGCACGGTGTGATTTAAAGGAGGCGGTCTCTCCATTCGCTATCTTGCAGATATCGTCAAAGCTACCGCCTCGTAAAACAATCCTCAGTGTTGATGGCAAATTTAAACGAATGGTTCCCATGCATGAAAATCCATTTTCATGCCATTTTAAACTTATACTTTCATCTGTGGAACACAGAAAGAGATATTTTGAATGTGCTGGTCACTCTTTTCCATGCAATTACAATAAATGGAGATCTGAGCTTTCAACCTTCAAAAAGGCATACAAAAATAATCTAAATCAGGGGAGTCCAATCCTGCTCCTGGAAAGCTACTGTCCTGCAAAGTTTAGTTCCAACCCCAATTAAACACACCTGAACCAGCTAATCAAGGCCTTTAGGCATACTACAAACTTCCAGGCATGCGTGTTGAGGCAAGCTGGAGCTAAACTCTACAGGACAGTGGCCCTCCCACGAGTTTGGACACCCCTGGTCTATATGATTTGTGGAGTAGTCATTAGAAGTCATACCACAGATTTGTACGGAACCACGCACATGACATTTGGGGAAATTATTTTAAAATGTCATGGCGTTTAATTAAGAATTTTGAAAGTCAAAATTTAGTCATGGTTCAACCAAATTAAAACTAGGGAACAAATTAGTACAACGTGGCCTCAAGTTAACTAAAACTAGGGGATGTATTAATAAAACAAGGCCACAAATGAATAAATCAGGGAAATTAATTCTTAAATCGTGGCTACAATATAATTTTTTTTCTTTTGCATGTAATGTGTGGGAAACCGATCAACATTTTAGTCAAGATTCACTGAATACTCTTGAACTCTATTGACCTGTTACTGTAACTATTGCACCCACTTCAAGTCAATGAGTTTAACTTGAAAACCGAACTGGTCTGATTTGCGGGCAAATCCAGTTTTGTCAGAAATCAAGAAGTCAAAACAATGATTTATTTACAAATTTGACAGCTCTAATCATGAACTCGCAAGTTTCAAGATGTTCAGGAAATAATGATTTAATCTTTGGCCCAAAGCTATTATATAGCTTTAGAAGACTTGAAAGTGCATGTTCATTGTAATCGATTGGAAGAGCGTACACTCTACAAAAAGTAAAAAGTACACTTTTTCGAAATCCGTCTTTTGCGTTCCAAGAAAGAAGGAAAATCATACGGATTTGGAACGACCTAAGAGTTTTCATTTTTGTGTGATCTAAAACCTGACTCGCTCTTTTTGTTGTATGTCTGCGCTAAACATCTGTAGCACTGTTGGTTCGTTTCTCTCTGCCTTGCTCCGTTTCAGAATTCAAAGACTTTTCCAGACTTTTTAAAATCCAAAACTTGTAAACCACACTAAAGCTCTCCAGGTACTGTGCAGAAAGTGTGAATTATGGTAATGGCTCCTGGCAGGGGAGAAAATAAGTACAGTTATTAAAATGAATAGCTGCCGCTCATCCTGCGGTCCAGACCCCAGGCAGGGGTGGAGAGCCAGGCCTCTCAACTTTCTTCCGTCTCGTACCTACACTTCCATCAATGTTGTATGTGTCTTCCCATTACACGTCAAAGCCCCCTCTCTCCGGACTTTTCCGTAGTTGGTTTGGCTCGGCACAATGGCATGGTTAGGCCATTTGCCAGATACTTGACGGTCCTTGGCCCCATTCTGCCTAACGTCCTTAACAAGCTCCATAAGACTGCCGATGGACCCAGTTTGTTCCTGAAGAACAAATCCACCCCCATCTTTGGCCTTTGAAGTGGGAATACTAGTATTTGGTACAACCTGACGTCATAAAACCCAAAAGTCAATCTTGGCTGAATAGGCTTAATCTTTGTTTTTTTTTTGTCTCCATTTCTCCAAGTCTCTCAAAGTTCCCTTCACACACCATTTTTTTTTTTTTGTCCTAATGACAGATTCAAGCCGTAAGACATTAATCCCAACCCTTTAAGTTGAGCAACCGTGCATGTGAGAGCAGGTAACAGATTTGCTTGTTCCGCTCTAGGCTATCCAAACGGTTGGTACCAAACAGCTGTACCGGTATGTTTTCTTTGATAGTCAAAAGGTCATGTAGAAAAGATCAGTTTACTTACTTACTTTTCCCATATCCACAGATCATTTATCGAATGAACTGCAGGAAGTCGTTAGTTTTCGTTCGGTTCAGTGGAACTAGATTAGTCTAAATCTATTATTACTATAATAAAGATAAAAGTATCGGTTATGTTTTTAATGAACTATGGACGGGCGTCTCCTTCAAAGCAGCTGCTAGCTGTACAAACTTTATGATTAGTATCCAAGTTTTAAGTGTAATGGGTGTGTGTGGTTTTAATAAGGTATTAAGGCGAACAGCTGGCAGTTGTGAGATCTATGCATTTGTTTCCACAAAGAGCATCCAAACCAGCCCTTGACGGGAAATGAATTTCAAGGACTTAAGAGCATTAACTGTAGCATTAGATGTACTGACTATTTACTGAAATGTGTGACTGTGTATCAACCATCGCTCTTACTTTATTGTATTATTTCAGTGTGGTCTGATCCTGATTTAATCCAGATTTTAGCTGCGTACAGGGATGCAGAGTGAGGTGCGAGCGACGATGATGCCTGAGGACAGAGTTGCGGTATAGCGGTCTTGGTTGGGGTGTTTGGTGTAAGAGCACACCCGCTGGGGTGTACGATACAGTGTGAACCGTGTTATTGCAGGTGTGTGCGCATATTACATCTGATTATGAAATATGTGAGACGTTTCACTACCTCTGTTTTTTCAACTGCTCGGTCGGTGTTAAAGTGGCCATTTGAGGCTTTAAGAAAAGCAATGAAATTTCCGCTCCTCGCATGAGAGGAAAAAAGATGAGGTTTATTTTAAGAAATGTTTTCTGTATGACGACTGACTGACTGACTGAGAGGTGCATTATGGACTCTAAAGGTGGGGTCACCTATGATCTAATCTCCAAGTCATGTGTGTTTGTGTATAAACACTGTCTTTGTGTTTAATGGGTGTTAATAAAAGTTTTTATTCCGTTTGAACCAAACAGGCACAATATAGGCCACTAGGGATTGGACAACAGTGGTTGACTAATTGTTCAGCTAGTTGTAGACTCTTTTCTTTTCATTTTGTTTCATATATGTCTTTATGATTCTCATTATTTTTCGATAGTTTTGTCCCACATGCTTATGGTGTGTTCATATCATGTTGGAA
Source organism: Phoxinus phoxinus (assembly GCF_949152265.1). Classification (NCBI taxonomy): domain Eukaryota; kingdom Metazoa; phylum Chordata; class Actinopteri; order Cypriniformes; family Leuciscidae; genus Phoxinus; species Phoxinus phoxinus. The sequence continues at coordinate 28,365,220 of NC_136888.1, forward strand.
TTACTGCAATTGCGATTTCTGGAAGATGATTATTCTTTGACGACGCTTAATGCAAAAAAATAATATTTGAGGTTGTGCTGTCGACTACAGCACAATAACTTTAATTCACATTTGTATGCTGTTACAAAATATTGAAGGACACAGAAAGCACACCAGATATACATTTTACTTCCCAAAGTTCTGCCATATTGGCTGTTTAAACACAACATCACAGCGGTCAGGTGCTAGAAGTCAGAGCTCTTTGACAATTCCATTTCCAACCTGTAATTATGAGGTTGACGCAGGCATAAATGGATTTCAAGTCAGAAATGTTTAATTACAGTAATTCCGACATGATGCAAATGCATCATTACTACTGATTACTCAACTAGTCATTGAGGCAACCCCCAACTAGTTGATTTAAAAAAAAAAAATCTGTAGTTTTGTGCATCCCTTCAATATAACATAACATGATGCTATTATTTACAAATCATCTGCACTCATAGAGAGGGGTTGGTCCTTACACTGCTGAACAACTTGCCGAATGTCTTGCGGTCTAGGTGGTTTTCCTCTCTGAACATAGTAGTCCCAATGCGCTCATTGACTCTCCGTGGACCTGTAAAACGCACTAGAGCCACAGGAGCTCAAGCGAGAGGCTCATTTGGGTTTCTATAAAAAGTTTCAGATTGTAAAAAGTGTGATTTAGTTTGGTTTAAAAAAAGACCACGCTTACATTTGGAATGTTGTTCTTGGATCAGAAGCAAGTTTGAGTTTGGTTCAGTGTTGGCTCTTTTCCCTCAGGACAGGGTTTTGCTGTCACTATGTTCCCCTGAGCAACTTGTTGGGCATCATCGCTCACCTTTGTTACATTTTAATTCCCGACTACAGTTTTTCCACAAGCTTTTTAGGTGTGTTCGACTTGAAGCGGCTCCAAGGTTTAGGTCAGGTCAAAGTCATAGACAGGCTTTTTTGTATGCCTTCTTTTGTGTGCATGCGATTGATGAGGTTGAGTGATTTCTTACATGTGAACAAATCACAGCTGTCAATAGGATCAGTTTTATTACAATTTTACTAACCCAAGTACTATCACCTCATCTGTTTATTGTTAAAGATTGATTGATGTTGCATAAGCTATATGCATAAACCAACTGATCAATCGCAGATCATTATATGACTATAACAGAAATCATGTTTTGTTTCTGGGCTGTGAAACAGGCCTCTACATTTGACTGCCAATAGTTGTGAGGCTTACCAATCAATGAGGCGCTTCCCAGCAGGATTTAATTGGCTGACAGCTCGTCACCAGACAGAGGGAGCAAAGACCAAATATATTATGATGTAACAGTGGGAAAACTCTTTTAAGATGGCTCTGTGTTTTGGGGTTTTATTTTGTCACTGATAAAGTGACTTGACACACACACACACACACACACACACACACACACACACACACACACACACACACACACACACACACACACACACACACACACACACACACACACCTACACACACCTACTGACATTTAGCCTATCTTATTATTAAGCTTGCTACACCTCCTCATTCATGTTTGTTCTTGCTTTTTTTTAAGATGTCAATCATCCTTTTCACCCCGATGACAATGAAAGGAAACTAGGTTGAGTTAACAGGCAGAGCTAATCAGCCTAATCACAGTTGGGTCATGTTTTTTGCAAAACAAAATCATATCAGTTAATAACAATATCAGTTAATTTTAATTTCTTCATCATTATTTTCTTGTTTTTAGCATAAATCTAAGTTTATGTACAAAACATATATATATACATATTGGTGTATAATTTATCAAATAATTTTATATATATTCAATTAAAACGTTTCCAGAAATATTTACAGCCGGGTATATCTAAAAAATATGTCAGTACCATTGTTTTGTCTCAAGATGCACACCAGTGATGTTTTTTTCTACTGCATGTTTATGAGAAAGCTACTTAAATGTTGTAATTGAACTAAGGCCTAATCCTGGCTTAATCTAAGCCCTGTCTGTGAAACCAGACCATTATCTTAAACATTAAATTAATCTTGATTTAACCCTTAGATATTTTACTCAAAACAAGACAAACATACTGATAAGGGAAAAAATATTTGTACTGGTCCTAATCCTGACTGACCTTGTTCCTGGGGTTATCATAGAAGATGGGGAAAAGAGTACATCTGAAAAGAGTTAGATGGGGGGAATGTCAATCCCTGAGCCATAGTCAAAACAAAACAATGGGCGCTTAACTAAAAACAGTTGTATGACAGGAGTATTTAAAGAAAAAAATGTCCTGGACAAATGTAGCCTTATGCTAAAGCAGCTAGCTCTAGAAATTAGGCCTGACTTTATGCTAGTATGTGAACAGGAACGCTTATGGCTGCTTAAGTTCAATTTCACATGCGGTTGTCTCACAAAATGTGTCAGAACACCACATGCTGTGGTCTCCATGTAAACACAAGGGGCGCTATAGTTCACATTAGCATATTGTCTTCTTCTATGGTCAATTTTCACTTTTAATGTCAACTGGCAGAGCAACATTTAAAAGAGTTAGTTATTGTGTATATACCTACCTAATGGCACAAACATTTGAAAAACAACTCATTTGTATGTTTTCTGTAGGAAAGCTTTTCAGCACTCTTATGAGTTCAATGACCTGTATAATGTGGGTCATATTAGGGTCAGATATCGGGGGTCATATGTTTGTACTTAAGGCTCAGAGATAGCGGGCTGATGCTCTTGACAGTGGCACTGTGGGTGGGTGGCTCTTTCTTCCCGTGGGACCCTGTAACAGATCTGAGAATGGCTGCTGTGATCCAACGAACAGCAGCTTGAGCAGCGTGCGACCGACATATTCTCGGTGATACACAGACGCACACACGCTGTATCGGGTCACCTCAACATTCGCCCGCCTGGTCATCACGTTTGATGTGGGCTCCTCAGCTTTCCTGAGCGTCTGCTCTTCCTGCGATCCTCACATTCCTCAGCCACATAACAGACCACCCGGTTTTGAGATCGTACAGGTTTACGTATCTCTACCGTGCCTTTCCCTCGACCCCTCGCCCCCCAACCCTCGGGCCCATCTGGATCCATCTTAACCTGCCTGCTCGCACAGCCTGCGTCGCGTTCAAAGCATACGTGACCGGTCTAACACTAGACATTGAATCTGTCCTATCTAGTATCTCCAGTCTGGACAACGAGGGTCTGTCGCCTCCATTAAAAGGGATCAAGACCTTTTCAGTCCTGTTTGGGGTTTTTAAGGTCGGATTTGAGCTGTTTGTGTCTGTGGTCAGTGTAGCAAAAGTTGCTGCGCTGATGAGTCATGATTTCTTGATACTGCTGGAAGGAGTGTTCCTGGAAAGCATCGATTCATGACACGCAAATCCAAACAATGTCTCGAGTCAAAACTTTGCGATAACATCTCGCTAACAGCATATCCGCAGTTATGGTCCTTGAGATGTTGTCGTAGACTCACCTTTGACTTAAGCTAGAGTTTATTTCCTCATATTATGGACAGACAATCTCTGTTTACATCCAGATGTAACATCTAGTACACTCTCAAAAAGTTAAACGTACACACACTGTGACTTCTAAACACTTTGTTTTGTATTTAGGTCAATAGTGTCCAGGCGAATCTATGTAGGCCTGTGTTGTGTTTATAAGGACGCTGTTTCCTTTTTCATGAAGCTGAATAGCTGAGCTGTATATGTGAGAATTTATGGATGTCTGAAGCAGGTGTGAGATCAGAGGAGATGTAATGAGGGTGGTATAACCATTCCCGTGTTTGGTCAGATAAGACTGCGGCCATTATCTCATAGGAGCGCCCTTTCAACATGACCGACTTGTTTCCCACTTCTGCGTAGGTCTTTGCATTACATGTGATGTTAGATGTACTTTAGTGGTTAAGTTGGATCTGTGGTAAGTGCCTCGAAAGTTTCAGACCGTACGTCAGCCCAGTGCATACGATGGATCACTTGTTTGAAGATGCACAGTGTTTGTCCCTGTCGCTTTCTTTCGCCTGCCCTGTGTGTTTTGTTGTGGCTGTTTGCCTGAGACAAACTTTGTCTCAGTTCTGAGCACTTGATGAGTCACCATACCTGAATGGGACGTACTCTGCGCATGCTGGGAAAAACAAATCACAGCAGTGCCTCTCACTTCCTTATCAGGTAGTGTTCTCTTCTACCTATTGTTCTCTTGGAAATCAGGCCATCAAACCAGTAAGCACAAGCCTTCTTAAAACCACTGGGGAATCTCCAGTCAATTCATTGCGGCTCATCCATTATTTCGTCTGAACAACTCGCTGATTGACAAGTGAACAAGCCAGAATGTTTGCTTGTAACAAAGGCTTGTAATACTCTTTTTCCACCACACTTGCCAGTGATAATGTTTCTTTATAAAAGCAAGAAAACGATTTGGAAAAGACTGAGTATCTTTATATGTTCCAAGGTCTTTTACTCAACGGTTTCATGCTGAAGTTGATGTAAAACTTGGTGTGAGATCTGCATTTAACTGGACGTAATTTGGGACTTTAAAATATTTTACAATAAGATTACCTTCAGCGGCTGCACAGAACTGGCTGTAGAGCTCACAGTGAGATTTATGAGCTGAAATGAGAGCCAGGGCCTGGATTCAATCCATACTGCCTACCATAGGCATACAATTCTTAAAAACAGCATTGGATACTGAACGCAGTATGCAAGAACAACACATTGATTGTTGGTCTAAAAGAGAGAAAGGAAATTGCTGGACACAAACAAAATGATTTACAACAAGTTTATTAAAATTGGAATGTAATGGAAAGCAACTTCCACGGCGATTACCATCTCATGACAATACAGTGCTGGGGAATCCCCGCCATCAGGCAACTCGTGAAGTCAATAAAACAAGTGCCGAAACGTAAAGTCCACATGCTCTTGAAAAACAAATTGACAAGATATTCCTGTACGCCTTCTGTTTTTTTGTCGTATTTTCCAGTTAAAATATCCAAAAATAATAATAATAATTTGAGAAGCAGTAATGCATAAAGGTATTAAGTTATTTTTTTTGAGAATGCATCTTTAATGCATAAAACATTGTTGTGTGAATAAACATTAACAGTGTATAACGTGGACAAAATATAGCTATAGCTTATAAATGTGGCCATATCTATGGTTTTATGTGCATATAGAAATTCACATAGCCATACTCAGACCATGCATATTTCATTTTAGTCAAAAATAGTATGTTATTTGGAGCACCGGCAAGGAGAAGCATTTTTACACTACCCAAATTAAGAATTTCTCAGTTTTGAGTGTTATTATCAAGTAAGTTTTTTAAGTTTGAAGCTTTCCAGCTTGAGGGGAATTCCGATTTTTCAGTGATATCAAATCAGGACAAAATACAGCAGTCTATTGCCCTTGCCTATATATCTTTACAATGATTCTGATAAAGCTGAGATTATTGCCCCTTTTATGCTCTGAAAAACTAAATGAGGATGTGTGGAGTTAAATAGGGTGTGGTGCATGTTTGTGGTGTCAGATTCCCCCATTCACCTTCAGGGAAAATGAGAGATGGCTAGATACAGAGAAAAGCAGTGCAAATGACAAAACCATGCACCAAACACTATACATTTCTTGTCAAAAGTTTCGGACACTCCATGTGTCCTCTACCTGTCTCATTGAGATATTTCATGGCCTGTGTGAAGAGCTGTAAAATGTGGAAAAAGTCATACATCATATTTTTGTGAGTGCTTTGTTTCATAACCAACAAATTATTGTCGTGGGCTGTATTCAAGATTGAGGCCGTTTAAAGGTATTGAATCATGTGATGGAGCTCTCAGGAGGACAAAGGTTGTGAGCTTAGCCAGTATGAGAGGGATATATGAGTGTTTTTAATTATATCTGAGAGGCTAACACAGTTTACCTGTAGAAAAGGCAGCTTGAAAACAGAGCTACTAGCAGTTGATCCAGCAGGGGGCGATGTAACAGTTCCCAGAGGACGTTAAAGGGGGATATCTCTCTTTGTAGACCATCAAGTGAAGTATAGGCTGCAACATAAAAAAGTCTGACAAATTCATGTTCATGATCTTGAGGTTTCATAGATTGTATGTCTTAAATGGCAAACTGACTTTTCACATGGACACAGTTTCTAAATGTAAATTTCACTCAAAACCTACACCATCTTAATAGTGATTGCTTTGCTCATCTTCTTTTTCTCCGTATCCATAAATCACAGTTTTCAATCTCAGACGAGAGACCGATATTAGATACACAAAAGCACCATTATTGTTCTTTTATTTCAAGTTTTCAAGTGTATTTCAAGTTTTTGAAGTCATCCCCTGTGACCAGACCGTTGAGTCAGTTAGTGATCACGATCAGTATAATTCTTGAAAGAATCAATCAGACTGCTTTTGTGAACTAGATCAGCAAACTAGATCATTGAAAAGATATGACTCCAAAGAACAAGCTCTTGAGTTCTCATGTTCACTTTCCTCATGAAATCTCATGAATGTGAAAGCTTCATGATAGTGAGTATTGTGAATCGTTTATGTTTTTGAATGAACTATTCCTTTAACTTGTTCTTGGGCCATTATACTTTGTGTTTCAATGTGTACGTGTGTTTTTGTTAGCTAAACTGACACTGATTTCTTGAAATGTTAGAACACCAGAATTTGCAGAAGTGAAAGCCGAACTCCAAAAAACTATTTTTCTGCATGTGAATCATATGTTTGAGCACACATTCAATCTGCTGAGGTTGTCCAGTATTATAGGGAGTGTGTGTGTGTGTGTGTGTGCTTGTGTGTGTGTGTGTGTGTGTGTGTGTGTGTGTGTGTGTGTGTGTGTGTGGGCGGTTTGGTTGTCTGGCTGAACATGGAAGTTGATCGCTCTGGTGGGGACCTCCAATCATTCCCCTGATATGGTGAAAAGTGCAGTTCTGCAAAAATGCATTCCAGCACGGAGAGAGAGCAGCGCGGGTTCCACGACTATCAGATTCTCCTGCACGCCTGTGGCTTTGGCCCAGTGCAGCCGCAGTGGTGGAGGGAGCTGTAAAGAGTACATCAGTCGTTCTGAAGTGGCCAGACCAGACACAAATGTGGGCTCGCGTTGAAAATGAACCGTTCTGCCAACGCCAAGATGAAAGCGGGTGATGAGCGAGAAGTCCAGTTCTAGCACTTCACTTTGTTCAGTATGCTGGCGGGCTGTGTGTGTGTGTGTGTGTGTGTGTGTGTGTGTCATGTGGCGTGGGTGATTTGGGCCCTGTCTGCATGTCCGTTCTCTTGATGCAGTCCAAACTGATGGATCAGCTTAAGTTAACCTCTGCCCAATCAGTTTTATTTGTTTGTAAGAGGAAGAAAAGCAGTGTTGCAAAACCTGAAATCTTTTTAATAATGAAAAGTATAGAGTGCTAATGTGATTCATTTTAATGTAATTGTAAAAAGTTTTTTTTTCTTTCTTATTAACAGTAAGTGCACGTCTGTTCACTGTCAGTGATGCCTGGGTATGTTTTTTGTTTTTGCAAATGACAATAGTTCAGCATTCAATTTGTTTATGAAGCAGATTTTGTTTACATTTCATGTAAAGGAGCGTGAAAGCAAGACCATTTACTTTCCACTTACTGACCATTGTGGGATGTATGAATAATGAATGAATAGCTATCCATTTGGGACAAATAGCTGCCAATACTTCTGAAGGAAGCATATTATAAATTGCCCAAGGCTTGAGTATTAACTTACAGTATTTGCTTTTGATTTCTTATTGTATAAAAGTCTGCTCAATGTAGCAGGTACATGTTTGCAAGATAAAGTTAAACAAAAACTATTGACAATTCTCCTATCACACATATTTGGATTAGAACATTGTTTAGTCTCGCAAGATGAAATAATTAAACGCAAACCGTATCTATAATAACCTTTGGTCAGAACTCCACGTACAACTGTTAGAAATGAATGGCTTTTTGTTTGTTGCAAGTATGCTATTGAAAGTATTGTGGCTTTAGAGTAGGCCTATTGTGTTTGTTAGCTTAGCAACATGCTAATCATGTAAATCGGGTCACTTCACGTAAAGTGTTCTATTTTTGTGTTGCATACATTTGCCGCTAATGTAAAATGTTCCAAATCAGTCACTTAATGGTCCATTTTATTTAGTTTGCTGCCTTAGAAGGCATTGGCAGACAGCAAGGCAAAGCTTGCTAGGTTTTGGAACAGAGCTAGAGAGAGTGTGTATGTGGAATAACAAAGCAGTGAAGGAGTTAGAAAGCATCTTTGGACTACTAATAAGGACACCCACACGGTAAAAAGGCCCCTTGTAGCATCGCGGCTATGCTAAATCAAATTAGCCCATTTCTAAAAGAAGTCACCATGCTAACTCAAACTAATGTTTTGAGTTTTTGCTACAAATACTATTTCTGGGTATTCTCTACAACAGATCCCAGTCACAGTACAGGTTAAATCTATCAAGCTCATGTTGCCATGGGCAACTGTCTATCAAACTGGGAGGTGGAGCTTTAGCTGTTTTTTACCTTTGGCTGAACGCTGGAATTCTTTGTGCAGGACTTTGTGTTGCCAAGAGAAAGGGAGGTTAAGCTAAGCAGGGGAGATGTATGTGGGTTTAAAGCAGTCAGAAGGGGGCTTTCTCTCCCTCGCTTCCTTTCTTGACGTGGGCCCTCGTCACTTTTTTTGCTTTCTCCCTTCCAAATGAAAAGATAACATTGATTTTTGTCACTCCCCTTTGTTATTCTCAGTGAGACTAGCTCCATCCATGCCAAATCAGATATGGAGCATTGCCTGTTTACTTATTAACTTGGCTTTCTATGCGTCCGCATGTCCGTGAATGCCTTTGTTGGTGTTTGTATTTTTTGGCCGTTTGTGACCCGTAGACAAACAGAGCGGCTCGCCGAGAGACGGGCCACAGGAGGAGCAGATGTTGCACTGAAACACTCTCACTTCCTTTTATCAAGTGCACTGTCCTCTATCCACTTCTTCTTTCCCTTCTTCTTTTTATACTCTTCCATAGTGATGAATATGTGTTTTGAATGCTGCGAGAGTGATGTTTTATACTGGTTATAGGTTAACTTTAGCTTATTAGTCATATCGTGGTTATAAGAGTTGCTACACACTGCTATATGTCCAAACCTGGTTTCGACTTCTTTAAAACATGTTCAGATGAGACGCTGTAAACAAACTTACATGTACAGTATACAAATAATTCAAAACTCACTTCTGATTTGGTTTCGTAACAGCCCAATTGATTCACGTGATTGTAAGGGGATTTTGATATGAGTTCTATATTAAGTAATGTAACATCCTACACACTGACAGTGGCCTGGCTCTGTGTTGATATGTGCGTGTGTTTGGGTGTTGCAGAGGAGGAAGTGATTATTTTTATCTGAATATAGATATGAGTAGTTTCACGTGCGGACAAGTGTGAATTTTTTTTTCTTTCTTTTTTTTAGCTGAACTGAAAAGTGCTTTAAAAATGTTAAAAATGTAACATGCTAAAAAAAACATGCTCGTATGATAAAAATATCTGCCAGAATGTTCAGCATGTTGAATGTTCGCACGTGTCTGTGTGTGCATATGCACGCAGCGTATAATTGAATCTCTCCACAATATGATCTAACACACCTGTTGGTGTGTGTGTTCTTTGAAATCCAAGACTTTGGATCTGTCACGTAAAAACAGTGTTTTTCTCTTTTCCCATCTGGCCTCGCATATTGCGAAAGAGACATGGGGAGTGCTGTCCTGATGTCCTGTATCCGATCCCATTTTACTGTAATTAGATGATTTGATAATATACACTTAATTAGAATGGAATCTGCAAAGAAAGAACCCAAGAACTCCACAGAAAGCAACTTTTGATTTTAATAATGTATTAGTAAATGTTGAAATTAACATTAACTAAGATGAATACATGCTTTAGAAGTGTTTAGTTTACTAATTTGAACAAATGATCCATTATTGCAAAGTGTTACCGTAATCTTTCAAAATGAATATCCAGTATTCATACTTGCATTATAATAATGTTGATGTATGTAATAATGTTTTTAAGTTTAAATTTATTCCACAGAATTCTGAGTTTTCTTTCTCAGAATCGTTGTTCCACGTCGGGTTGTTAAAATGTCGTCCATCTACGCCATTCCATGTGGTATCTGAGATGAGACAAGGGAATTGTGGGATATTGGAGGATGACCACATGTGTGATGGACAGGAATAAGACGGAGGGAGTGAATGATCCTAAAAGTCCCAAATGATTTGTTAAACCTATGGGGTGCAAGATCAAACACATGGAAAATGAAGTGTCTGGTAAGTCCAGCAGTGGAAAGACACATGTGCTAAGATGAATTAGGATGAAAATTATTTCACAGAGCCATAGCACCTTTCTGCTATTTTTTATTTTTAATCCTTCTGAACATGTGCAAGACACATGCGTCAGCTGCAGCTGAATCTTTTGACTGAGATTTTTACGTTCTCAACAGGTTCGACCTTTCCATGTCCAGACTGACCAAAACCAGTGCATGATGAGCCTTAACCTAAACCTCATGTAGTTGAGCTTTAACATTTTAAATTGTACTTTGTAGAGTAAATCTATCGTAGGTATAAAGCTGCCAAACACAGCTTGTTCTCATAGCAAACCACAGCAATGGCAACATATGGCTAGCAAACGTGTTTCCTACTCTCTTGCTGTCATTTCAAAGGTGTCTCAAGATTGCAGAAGACAAGACCGTTATCAGTATATTGCGTAACTTCCTGTCCCTATGTGTCCTCCTATACTGCTGGATAGGAAGTTGCTGGTATCTTCTTTCTATCTTCATTCATCTCCTCATTTATTTTCTTTCTCTTATGCTCCACAGCTCTGACGGGAGCTTTGCAGTGACCTACTTTCATGAAAACTCAATAGCAGGGCCCGTGCCAAGCGCTTTCGCGTGCCAGCGGTTTCGCCTAGAAAGACAGGTCTGAGGTCTAGCCGTGCCAAGGTGCATGAGAATGGGGGAGATCTCTCGTAAACCCCTGCGCTAGGGAACATGTCGCAGTCTGCCTGCCGTCACCGAAGCCGAAGCAACTTGTAGAGGTAGCCATGTCGGTGCTGAGCCTTGTGGTCGTTAAACAGATTTATGGCGCCCGGTGAAGTTAATATGTATGAACGAGTGGGAAAATCACTCGTGTAAATTACAGGATGTCTTATATTGGGCTCTTAACTCAGTTTTTTAATGTGCCCAATTCCCCAACACCCCCCCTCAGTCACCCCACCTCTCCCTTCTCTCCGTTTATCATTTTCTCTGCAGTCTGGTCGACCAGCTTCCAACACCTCTGCGCACAGACCTGCATAATGGAAAACCTACATCATTACGCCACTCGCTTCCCGTCTAGAGCGCTTTACTGTTACCCAAGATCCACATGCTCAAACACCGTCGTCTGCATATTCCATGGGACCCGTATACAGTTCCCAACTCTTGCAGCTGGGCTTCCTGTAGCCATGACGTTGGCGTGTTTGGTTGGCTTGGGGGGACATGGAAGAGTTTGGACAGGTTGCAGTGTTTTTTGGTGGGTCACCCTAATGAGCAGCTCTTCCACTGAACCAGGTTTATGGGGCGGCTGCCAGCGTCATTAAGAGTGCCTCATAATTGCCCTTTCCAGCCAAAAACCCAAAGCTGAAACATCTGTTGGCCCCCATCCTCCTCTCCCGATTTCCTCTTCTCTTCTCCAGTTCATGCCCTGCACCATATACAATTAGAACCCGTGCCAGCCTGTCCTCCCAGCAGCACGGCCATTACAGGACAGTTACGTTCTCACACTCACTAAGAGAACGTTTTCTATGCAGAATGAAGGACATTTTTTATGTACCAAGTGTAATTTGTTTAATAATAGCATTTTCTATTAGTTTACCCTACTGAGACAGCCCAGACCAGATAAACTGGTGACTAGCTTACCCAAATAGATGCAAAAGTGAAAATTCTGTCGTCGTTCCAAACCTGTATAGCCCAAATTACTTCAGTTTTGACATGAACACTTTACAGTCCAACACGTATAGCCTTGACAGCTTGCATGAACAGTATCCAGTTTCTATGCTATTTATCTACAAAAGTTATGATAGATAAAATGTCTTTGTACTCATTTAAACTAGAGTTGTGTGTATCTCTTAACCACCTCACACAGGTGTCTATTGTTGCAAACTTCAGTAAGTTGGTTGTTCTGTCTCCTTTATTTCTTTCTATACGATTCTATAGATTTTCTTTAATCTATACGATTAAAAACCAAAGTGTACTTTGGGCTTATGACTATCTTCTGTAGAAGAGATCTTTTGAAAAATGTAACACTTTAGACATTCTACTAACTATGAGTAGCTTTGCAACTACAGGTCAACTACCAGTCATTTAGTATTAGTAGACTGTCTGCTTTATTTTGAGTACTTTATTTTGCTGGTCCCCAACAAACATTCTTCTGACTACTGTATAAGTAACTTTGCAAGTCCATGTCAACTTATTCTCCTAACCTTAAAGGGATCATGAACTGGCTTTTTTATATTTTTTATATTGTTGTCTGAGGTCAACTTATGATGTTCGCTTGGTTTTTACATTAAAGAACATCAAAATGAATAAGTAATAGGCTATTTTCTACCCTGGTTTTGAGCCTAGCTCCTGAAATGCTCGCTTTTTATGGGCGTGCCGCATTGAAGACTTGGAAGTAAGCGTCCACTGCTATGATGGGATAACAGTTTTGCATATTATGAGTTTCATGTAATGCGCGAATCGGTGGGCGGGGCTAAACAGGCAGTGTTGAAGGCGTTGATCTTCTTCTGCGGAGGTGGTGTTTGATACCCTTTGACGTCATAGATCCCCACTTTGAAAAAACCTGTCGTTCTCTGTGCCTGGTGTCAATAAAAGCTTTTATTGGACTAACAAGGAAGTTTTCAGTTCTGAAACTTACAGTATATTCTTATAGTATGATGACCTCTTATATGTCAAAAGCTCAAGGAAAATTTGATTTCTCAGTTCATCACCCCTTTAACCTAACAGTCTACTAATACTCTAATGCGAGTTAGCTGACATGTAGTTGCAAATTAATGAGAGTTAGTGGAGTTGCATTTACTGATATAATGACAAAACTTTCATTTCATGAGTTTACACTTGCATATAACCAGATACAGAATACAGTATGCGTATTTGGTGTGCTGTCCGAGGAGAGGGCTCCGAGTCTGGAAGTTGGCCCGAACCCAGAGTGGGCGGGTAAGTCGGCTATATATGCCTCCTCTTGTGCTGATTGGGTAGATTATCTGAACATGCTCCTCACAAACTTTAATAAAACATAATTTTTGAATAACCTAAAAATCAAATGATCAGATACAATTTCTCTGCCTCTGACCGTTCCTGCTGTTTTGACCTTTCTGGCTTCCAATGGAGACGTGAAAGATTATGAACTTAAAGAGAACAATCCTTCATTGTCCCACCCGAGGTCCCTAATTCACTATGTGTGACAGAGGGAAGGGCACTGTTGCCGTCCAGTCATCTGCCTGATAATGCTGCTACTGTCTGTCTCACTCTGCCTCGAGTGTTTGTGAGGGAAAAAGCGAGCACTAAAGATGTAGAGCAAGAGAAAGACAAAGAAAGGGTTTCTGTACACACTCTTTCATTTAATATCCTGCCATTCAATCCTGTGCAATGCCAAAAGAATAGTAAGAGACAGTGTGAAAGGAGCACCATAATCAGATGAACATTTAATAATTAAGATTGATATCAGTTGTATGGTAACCATATTGAAGCAATTGTCTCAGATAGCACGTTTACCACAGGACATATATGCAGCACTGCACAAGAGAGGAAACGGATGCCGAAGCACAGATGTGCATACAAAACTTGTCATGACAGCTCCAGCAGATGACAAACAGTCACAAGTGTTTGGGTAAATTTGTCTACTTTCTTTCTTAGCCTATTTTACACTCGGTTGAACTTCTTGGGACGAAGCCGAGGTCAAAGGGATTTTTGTTAAGAAATGCATTATGCTACAATACAAATTATATGTCATCTATTATGGTTCACTTCCGTAATTTAGGTTATGAACTGAACCCTAGACCACCTTTTCAAGTAGGCTGTTCAGATAACAGCTGTCGCACCAATCAAGCAAACCGAATTCTGAAACGTGGAGTTTCACCACAAGCTTTAGTGGAAAGCACGTTTACACTGTTATTGCACACACTTGGGTTATGGTTTCTAAAACTATATTGCTAATCTGATTTGGTGTTTTATATTTTTGTAACCAATCGGATTTATGGTTTTCAAGCAGCAAATGATCAAATAAACCCCAAATCCCTTAAACTTCCAATAAACGTGTCTGAAATCCAGTTTAAGTAACAGCCACCAAACCTGCAGCCTGTCTCTCTGTCTTCGATCTATCTATTGTTCTGTCAGTCTGTCAGTCAGTCCCTGAGTGTTCCTTCCTCTAGCCCTGAGTATGTGCAATTTATGGGGATCAGTGTTGTCATGCTGAGCTGTGTCGTCCCATATAGCTCTCGCCATCTGAACTGGCATGGTCTGGTTGTGTAATAACACCAGCATGACTGGTGACTTCAGACGTGACTCAGTCCAAACATACAAAGTAACTCTGACTCAAATTCTTTACAAATCTTGTGCAACTGACAAATCTGCAGACAGGTTTAACTCGATCTCTGTCCTTCTTTTTTTCTTTTTTTTCTTTTTGTGCCTTTGTGCCACCATGTATAACATGTCACAGGTCAGTGTCAACTTGTTCCACAGTGGTAAGCACTTTGGTCATAAGTCTTGAGCAAAGAATTAACCAGCTTTCTATGAGACGTGAAAGTGATCTTGGCCAAAAGTCGTTCATGATTGTTTCACTTTAATTTTCTGTATTTGGTAATGATAAGTGCTACATGACTTTTTTATTTTTTTACTTTTGGACCATACAATTGACAGAAGAATCCTTTAGACTTAAGCTCCTTGCAATTTCGTCTGTCATAAAAAAATTAGGTCAGATTGGGTTCAATTTTCTGCATTTTTCACATAGCAAGCATCTTGAGAGGTGTTTTAAGAATTCAGAGCCACCGTACAAGCAAAATCCAGAACTGTTCAGGATCAATTGGTTCACGGAAATTGGTGGTCTTCTTTTTAATATGTGGCTCCAGCATCGCTAGCAAAGCATCAAACTGAGCCACTGACATCCTGAAGTCAAATTTGAATCGCTCTGCTGGATAATCCCGCAGCTTCTTGATAAATAGAGGTGGAACGCTCCTTCCTCTTTACGCAATCTCAGGATTGGATGGACCCAATATTTCCTCTTTTTTTTACTCTTTTTAGAGGACAACAAAATCATCCTCACTGCTTGAAGACTCCATTTTGTATTGGTTTGCAATTTTTTTTGCAAGGGATTAATTAATACGCATCGGACTCAGTGTGCAAGGTTTCTGTGCGTGACGCATTTTCAACCCAATCTCATGGCAATTCGTACAAATTTTACAAGGTGGCTAATTCGTACCAATTCATACGACCCCAAATTCGTGGGAAATTCGTACAAATGACCTACCCCTGACCCCGCCCCTAAATCTACCCATCAAGTGGGTTTAGACAACCTGTACGAATTTGCACCTTTTAATCTCTTGTACGAATTGGTCGTGAGATAGCGTTGGAATTTTTCGGATGACGAATATGAAAAAAACGCATACGAAAATGTCCTTTACTTTGAAGGAGGGTTGCGAGCAATATATATGTTCCAGAATATCCTAGAGATTTGGGGTGGGTAGTTTTGATTAAGCAACTGTTGGACACAGAATTTAATTGTTGGATTCAGAATTGAAGAATTTGCTCCCTTAAATTGTGCATAAAGGCACATCATAAATTGGAATTTGAATGAAAATTGGCCACAACTCACAGGAAATTCAGCTGGAATTTGAATTGGAATGACATGAAGAGAAATTTACTGAAAAATGTAACAGATAATGAATTCTAGGAAATTAAATATTTGATTTACGTCTTGTTAGGTATAAATAAACATTTCAAACATGCCTTTGTCAAGCCAACATTAAAACTTTGTTTAAAAAAAAAATGTTTTTTTCCTCACATTTAAATTCACAATTTATTGCATTTCTAAAACCCATTTGCTACCTCAATTCAAATTCAGGAATTGACTTGAAATTTAAAGGTAATTCTAAATTCAATTATGAATGACTTGTTAGCAACCAACCATAGCATGAATAAGATTAAAAAGTCAGTCATGACTGACTAATAGAATCAAACAGCTGTTTTGCATGATGACAGATTTGTTTATCTGCAGTAGCATGTCTCAACTGGGCTTTTATTAAGAGTTTAGGGAAACAGAGTTCTGGGCGACAGCTCAACACTCAGGACCATGTTTTGTTTGGGTCTGTTCTTCCAATCGATCACCTGCTTCTTTGGGACAGAGGGGATGAATGGAATAAGAGAGGGGAGGGAATAGTGTGTGGCGGTAGGCTCTGTGGGACGGCAGCCTGCGGACAGCTGGACCATCGGTTCAAGTTTCCCCGCTTAGCGAGGCTGAAATTTCAACCCGTTGCAAATCGAGGGCAATAAATGACTTGGCTCTCAAAACAACTGCGATGTGTGGGTTTCCCGCCTTTTTCTTACTCTGTCTCTGTTCTCCTCTTTTTATCAATCCATTACGCAAGAAAAAACACAAAGCTGCCTTAAAGGGATGGTCGGAGTAATTTCAACCTAGGGTCCTTTGCACCATGACCTCAAGCCAAATACCCCCACATAAACTTTTTTTCCCCTTGGTCGAACATTATTAAAGTTAGAGCTTATTTAGAGATATCAGCCGAATGGCTTAATGCAGGCGCTAATGGATCCAAGGTTGTATCTCGTAAATGACCCCACTAATAATGCCCGGAATGGTACCAAACTTCTACAGTAGTACAAAAAGTTTCTGTACTCATAAAATGAGGCATTGGGAAGTTTGAAAGTACATCAGGAGTTTATTTAAATAACACTTGCCTGATGGCTTATGCTACCGCTAACCTGGGTGTAGAGGTCACTTCCGTGATTTGGGAAAAGCCAGTAAAAGTCCTGGCAGAAAGCGATGCATAAGGATGTAGTGTAATGACGCCCAGTTCCAGGAATGCACTAATATTTTGTTGGTAGTTCCAGTTTGCAACAATTATTAGTTAACCAACACTAAGTTGCCAACACTTCGGAAAAAATAAAAAAAAAATTTGATACCAAAAAACTTTTTCAGCAACACCGGGGGAGACTTTTACAGGCATTTCCCAAATCACGGAAGTGACCTCGACATCCGGGTTTGGCTCGAGGTCATGGTGCAAAGAACCCTAAGGTTGAAATTACTCCGAACCATCCCTTTAATGCAGCATGGAATGAATATCTAAAAATATTCAGCTTAAAACAGCATAGCATTTTAGATTGGCTGACTGGTTCTGACCCTGACTGGTCTTACCACCATATGCCACTCATGTGGACTGGCATATCATCAGACTTCAGGTGTTTTCACCTGATCTGGGGTGTTTTGGGGAAGTACGGGCTGCTGACATGACATTTTAGTAAGGCCACACTCGCTTTAGGACGGAACACAACAGGATGGAATAGAGGCTGTGTGCTGGCCTTGGTGATGACTGGGGAAATGTTCTGCGCTTTGGGAAGCACATATAAATGCCAACACTAACTGGACACACTGACTCATTCTTTTCTGCGCTCTATGGAACTAGATTGCCTATTTAGCACTTACGAAAACATATGTATCTGTCAGCACGACCAGAAATAGTGTGCAAAACTCAAATTCATCGGTCAAACAGAGAGCCTTTTCTTAAGACTGGCTTTCACTGTATCAGGCAATTGATCAAAGTTAATAAGTGCATGTACTGGATGACAAAGGTCTTGATGTCAAACTGTAAATAGGCGTGTGCAAAAGACACACACTATTAATAAGCTGACAGAATGCTGAAGACCATGCAAAAAAGAAAGAAAAAGAAAATTAGGCTAAAAGACAAAAATCTAGGCGTGCTGATGCTTAAAAATAAAAAAGAGTTTAATGATCTTGCATTGCCACATTATGAAGAATAATAAGGCTAATAATCTTGCGTTAACCGCTTTTGAAGAAATTATTTATTAATTAAGTATTTTATTTTATGGTGACAAATATTCCTGGCATTAATCCAAAATAATAAAAATGGTGAAATAACTTTGGTAATAAACTGAGTCATGGGTAAAACTTTTTCGTGGCCTGTAAATATATTTACCATAAATATGACTAATATTTACTCGCCATTGGCAGGTATGTCAAAAAGTAATTTTGAACCCTGAGTGTTTACTTGTGTTTGAATTTACCAGAAATACATTCTGTAACATGTATAAAACCATAATTCTGTTTTTAACTACGAAAAGGGGTTGCTGAAACACAATGGACACATTAATTCAGTTTTCATTGCATTTAAATTCATGCAGTACTGCAAACAAATTAGAGGAACTGGCTCATTCTTATTTTGTGGAAGCCAGCACTAAAATGTTAAAAGGGCCGTGGGGTTAAAGTATGAATTATGAATTTGCAGTTCTCACCGCAATATATCCAACACGTGCCAGAATCTCCTCCATAGGGGCTGGCTTATGTTTCTTAAAAGCATTTTTTTCTTCTCTCAGATCATAGGCAAGTAGCTTTCTCAGCCTGTGATTAAAAGAAGGCATCATCATCATCATCATAATCGTCATCTTATCTTTGGGCTCCACTGCACTCATCCTTCCTCTTCATCTCCCTCTCATTCTTCCTCTCTCCCTCCACCATCTCCTCTTTCATTTGATGAGTTGGGGTTGTGAATTCTCTGCGGCCTCCCAGGGTTTCTGCGGCCGGTCTGAAACAGCTGAACAAACAGAGGCTGTTCTGGAGCACTGCTCAACCATAGCAGCACATAACTAATGGGCTCACTGAGCGAATGAGGGGTGGGGGTTTGTGTCCAAGGTACTGTTTACAGATAAGATAAAACTTCAAATTAATTTGCTTTACTCCACTTTTAATGCTGTTTTTCCGATGAGATAAAACAATTAGCCACTTGCTTATTTTTGTTAGTCGCAGATTTATCATTCTCATGCTAAACCCCACCTTTGAAAACATGTGACTTACTTCATTCAATCACTGTGATGTCTTTGGCATTAGCCGACAGTGCCAGATTGAGTGAATGAATCTCGGCCATTCATTTTTAACGTGGCCATTGTCGCAAATAACTCATGGTTGTGCTGTATCTTTAGCATCGCTGTGGTGGTGACATTGAGCTAAACGTTATAAAATAGACCGCTGGAGGCTCGACAGCCCTGTAACCATCTGCAGACGGTGAGTCGACTATTCTTAACCCCCTCCCCCGTCGACGGATCCAGCCAGAACATTCCTCACACATCTGGCCCTCCAACGCTCTCGCCTGTGCCATAATTACCCACAAGCCCTGGTGTTCTCCTTTTCTCTTTTCTTTTTATTAGCTGCAGAAACCCTTCCCTCATCAAAGCGTGCTGCTCTCAAAGCCCAGAGATGGGAGGGATCCTTAGAGGAAGACTCTGTAGAACAATAGTACACTTAAGGATGACTGGAACTTTCTTATTGTTTTGATGCCTCACCCTGAACTCAGGATGTTGCACACCACTATTGTATACTACTAGATAAAATAAAGGCGCTTGCTTTGCATCTGTTTCCGAATAGTAAAACGATTGATTCACGTTGGTTGTGCTGTTACGTTTTACTTTAAAAGATGCGGGAGCGAATTTACTAAACAATTGTGTCATTTTTGCATGTGGTATGTCAGTGCGAAAAATTTATTCAGATTTTTATGGATGGAAAAATACAAATAGATTTGAATCAACATTTTGTAAATTTGTATTTTAGATTACATTTTTGTGGAATAATTTGTATTTTTTTGTATTTAGTCATTTGAATTTTTTGAAAAATCTACACATGATTGAACTTGAATTGTTATAATTGAATTTATTATTAGTGAAATTAGCTCAAGTATTTAAGGGTAGATTTATACGATTCCGATGTACTAAAAACTGAACATTTTTCCTTTGCATTTTTTTGCGTACAGATGACATCATTGTCAAAATGGACTTTCACACAGATCTGCGAGAATGACTAAAAACGCTGTATTCAGCCAGGCCAGTAGTTGGCGATGTAATATGCATTTGTTTCGTAGTTTACACAAGAAAACGGTACCGTTTCCAAAAACTTGCACTTTAAAACCCATTTTCACAAGTTTGCGTTTTCAGGCCCACAAAATGCTGTTTTTATGTAAATGGACAGCCAAAACGCATTAACAAGTTTTATGTTTTTATTTGAAAATGGTGTCGTGTAAATATAGCCTGGCTCCGCCCTTCTACGTACTTCCGCTCAATATTAATTTTGCTTCAGTGCTACATCTGGGGTTGTGGTGTATTCTTGGGATTTCTCCGGTCAATGTTTTACCGGTCCAATCAGCGAACAGAGGGAGTTGCTAAGAACGATGACATTGAGGTTGTGCGCTAGTTTGAGTCGTCATACGTCACGACCAAACGTTAGCGATTGGTTATGGCAGATCCAGAGTGGCTCTAGGCAGATCCAATAGTTTTAAACTTCAACAGAGTACCCGCCTTCAAGGAAGTTAACACTTGTCAATGGAGAGAGGCCAAACTCTCTGTACAAATGAAATGTACGAGAGTCTGGTAGATCCAGTGTAAATGGCAAGGGCGAAATTGTGAATCACACATTGGGGGGGACAAATTGTCCTTCTTTGAATATTGGGGGGGACGTGTCCCCCTGTCCCCCCATAGAATTACGCCTATGGTAAATGGCCTCTAAATGTAAAAAATCCACCTGCAGGCTGAAAAAAGCATTTTTTGTTGTTCCTTTTGGAATTAAACTCATTAGTCACTGCTTCAATATTGGATATATGAACATTCTTCTAAAATGTTTCTTATGTTCCTTGGAAGAAAGAAAGAAAGAAAGTTGAATGGGTCTGAAATGATGACAGAATCAGATTTTTGGGTGAACTATTCCTTTAGTGTTAGACCAGTGTTATTTTAGTTTATTTTTATTATATATATATCATTATAGC
Source organism: Phoxinus phoxinus (assembly GCF_949152265.1). Classification (NCBI taxonomy): domain Eukaryota; kingdom Metazoa; phylum Chordata; class Actinopteri; order Cypriniformes; family Leuciscidae; genus Phoxinus; species Phoxinus phoxinus. The sequence continues at coordinate 28,386,244 of NC_136888.1, forward strand.
ATTTATTATTATTTTGAATTCATTTTGATATTTTATATTTTCAGTTTTCTAATATTACAATCAAGTTTAGCTTTGTGATTTTCATTTACAAGTCTTTCATTTAATATTTATATTTTAATATTTTCAGCTTCATTTAATTAACAGAATTTTTTTTTTTAATAGTTGTAGTTAACAAAAACAACACTAATATAGACTAGTGCATATCTGTAAGTGCTGTGAGTGGGTGGGAGTTGGCGAGTGCGTCAGGCACATGTCTGAGCGCCGGCTCTGCTCTGAAACAGGAAGTGAGGGCGCATGCAAGGGGGCATGCAGAAAGGAAGAGGCTTTGTTGCTATTCTTTGGCGGGAAGTGACATTGTTGAAAGTGCTCTGTTGTTTTCTTCCTTAAGCAGTCGTATTCCCGCTCATCGTGTAGTTATGCTGTGTTGGCAGCCGTCCAGCTTTCTGTCTTTAAGCTCTGGTGGTTCTGCAGATACGGTCCATATCTCACATGACAAGAACAGTCAGGTGCTTTAGTGACGTCTCAGGGTTTTGCAAATCACCACAAGACAGACATGAGTCTGCTTTAAGGACAGTATTCACTGAGACACGGTCTGCACATGTCCTACAAAATACCCAGTGACTAAGTCTGTTTACGCATGTGCTTCCTGTGGCCCACGGTTTTGTTTATTGCTGGTGATAAATCTCGTGATTTATCTGTGACAACAGATCGAAAAAGTGTTTAAAACTTGTGTCTTTTTTTTTTTTGTCTCTAGGCATGATGGACCAGAAAATTGGGGGTGGAATATAATAACATTATAGCCATATTCTATGTGCTATTGCTAGTCAGAGGAAGGAGGGACATTCTCATAGTGAGTATTATTGGAGAAAAAGTTGTACACTCCCCTGAGTGCAGGATGAGTCATTCATATTTATATTTTCTTGGAAGAGAAAAAGTGTACGTTTTAAACATGTAAAGGCTGTGACACCAATGTCAGGCCGTCATCGAGTGTCTGTCAGCCTAGTTTTTGCTGTGTGGTCCAGACCATTGGCACCAATCAGACCAGCAACTGAGCAATGTTGAATTCTCACTGGCTTAGCGAACCAGTGCATGAAAAGAAAAAAACAGGTAAATTGGGCATACACAGAAGGCAACTCTAATTTTTCATCTTCATGTTATATGAATATTCCAATCATAGACTGTAAAAAAGATGGACAACGCACCTTCACTCTCTTCCATTGTAGAAAAGTGAAGCCGCCAATGTCCCAATATAGCGCTGACATCTGACATCTGCGCAGTAGTGAACTCTGTACCCGAGTCTGCGCAGTAGTGATCTCTGGACCCGAGTCTGCGCAGTGGTGAACTCTGGACCCGAGTCTGCGCAGTGGTGAACTCTGTACCCGAGTCTGTGCAGTAGTGAACTCTGGACCCGAGTCTGCGCAGTAGTGAACTCTGTACCCGAGTCTGCGCAGTATAGTGAACTCTGGACCCGAGTCTGCGCAGTAGTGAACTCTGGACCCGAGTCTGCGCAGTAGTGAACTCTGTACCCGAGTCTGCGCAGTAGTGAACTCTGGACCCGAGTCTGCGCAGTAGTGAACTCTGGACCCGAGTCTGCGCAGTAGTGAACTCTGGACCCGAGTCTGCGCAGTAGTGAACTCTGGACCCGAGTCTGCGCAGTAGTGAACTCTGTACCCGAGTCTGCGCAGTAGTGAACTCTGGACCCGAGTCTGCGCAGTAGTGAACTCTGTACCCGAGTCTGCGCAGTAGTGAACTCTGTACCCGAGTCTGCGCAGTAGTGATCTCTGGACCCGAGTCTGCGCAGTAGTGAACTCTGGACCCGAGTCTGCGCAGTAGTGAACTCTGGACCCGAGTCTGCGCAGTAGTGAACTCTGGACCCGAGTTTGCGCAGTAGTGAACTCTGGACCCGAGTCTGCGCAGTAGTGAACTCTGGACCCGAGTCTGCGCAGTAGTGAACTCTGGACCCGAGTCTGCGCAGTAGTGATCTCTGGACCCGAGTCTGCGCAGTAGTGAACTCTGGACCCGAGTCTGCGCAGTAGTGAACTCTGGACCCGAGTCTGCGCAGTAGTAATCTCTGGACCCGAGTCTGCGCAGTAGTGATCTCTGGACCCGAGTCTGCGCAGTAGTGAACTCTGGACCCGAGTCTGCGCAGTAGTGATCTCTGGACCCGAGTCTGCGCAGTAGTGAACTCTGGACCCGAGTCTGCGCAGTAGTGAACTCTGTACCCGAGTCTGCGCAGTAGTGAACTCTGGACCCGAGTCTGCGCAGTAGTGATCTCTGGACCCGAGTCTGCACAGTAGTGAACTCTGGACCCGAGTCTGCGCAGTAGTGAACTCTGGACCCGAGTCTGCGCAGTGGTGATCTCTGGACCCGAGTCTGCGCAGTAGTGAACTCTGGACCCGAGTCTGCGCAGTAGTGAACTCTGGACCCGAGTCTGCGCAGTGGTGATCTCTGGACCCGAGTCTGCACAGTAGTGAACTCTGGACCCGAGTCTGCGCAGTAGTGAACTCTGGACCCGAGTCTGCGCAGTGGTGATCTCTGGACCCGAGTCTGCGCAGTAGTGAACTCTGGACCCGAGTTTGCGCAGTAGTGAACTCTGGACCCGAGTCTGCGCAGTGGTGAACTCTGGACCCGAGTTTGCGCAGTAGTGAACTCTGAACGTAGAGCGTATGTGCAAGTTAGCCGATAACTAGTCTTTGTGCGTTCAAGAAAGACCAAATTTTTGGCCCAAACTCAGGTGATGCGAGGTGACACTGTCAGCTTTCGTAGTTCTTTAATGTAGGCTTGGTGTGTCACAACTTTGAATCTGCAAAAAGTTTTATCAGCTTACAAGACTAACTTAGATGCCTATGGATGGGTTTAAAGCTAACAGACGACTAAATGCCATTAAAGATCCATTTTGATGTGGGGTCTATGAGAATCACCTCAGTGAGTGATCAGAGTCATCCTTCTCCCCTCCCACTGTTGTGCCAGGATGTTTTGTAAAGCAGGAAATTGTTTCTAATGAATTTCAAACACAACAAAAGTTTATTAGGGAACAAAGCATCATAAAGATAGAGGCGGGGTATATGCATATGTGTGTGTGAGAGACTGTGGGCACAGGAAGCTTAGGTTGTGGAGATGGTATCATAGAAGTATATAACTCCCAGGCCTTTAGATTAATGAATATTAATTACCAATAACAATTTCTAGTTTTTATTGTTAAATGAAGTACTCACATGGCCCAAACCAAACCATATACTGCTTTTCACATTATTGCCACTGTCCTGCAGACATTCTGTCCTGCACACACATGCAGCAGCTTTCAAATACATTGTGGCGATTGACCTAAATAATGCAATGTACTGTATATAATAGGAATGAAGTGAAAATTAGATCAGAGGAATGTTCCATCATATAGAGGGAACATTGCTGCTGCCGTCTTTGTGCCTTTTTTGCCTTATTTCCATGAAGATATGTGTAAATCATCTTAATCACATTTGGAAATAAAGAGCACAGTTCTTCTGTAATGTACTGTAATTATGATGAATGACACCCTCAGAGACCCTTTATTTCCCCCTCCTCTGGTGTTAATCTTGAGCTTGTCACGGTGGTCTTATATAGTTCTTTGCATGGTCAGAGAGAGAGAGAGAGAGAGAGAGAGAGAGGAGATATTAGAGTGACAAAAGCAATAACATTGAGAAGGGGAAAGGCCATTGAGGATGTGTGTGTGTGACCCTCCTTCTCTGCGTCAGTGGACCTATTTGCTGATTCTCTTCACAAAGCCCCTCTTTGATGTGCTGCTGCTGCTTCCTGTTTAGGGTCGCAGTATTGAATCAAGTTTGCCACTCATTTAAAGAATTAAGCTTCAATAGTGTTATTGATCAGGCAAGTGCAATCCTTTACAGACTCTCAGGCAGTGCATATCAAAATAACAGAATCAAATCTTTATTTATGAGACTGGCGTAATTGCCGCTTAAAAATAAGCATAAGAGACTTCTTTCAAAAACATTACAAAATCTCCTTGGTCTATATGAGAAGACTTGTTGTTGATGTGCCACTATATTCACACTTTGATTCCTAAAATGCAAATAGACCGAACCAACGTTCTCAGCATGCGTTACATTGTGTGTGTTTTTTTTCATATTTCTTGATGAAATAATTATTGAAGAATAATCACTGTTCAGCAGCCGTTAATAGATGTAGCATTCATAATAGTATAAGATTAAATTAATCTACTCTTTCCCAATATTTGGGACTAAATATATTGGATTTGTGTCGGTTTGTATGTATGTCTATACAGGCTTTGTAAACAGGCAGAGAAAAGACAGTAATGAGGGTCAGGGGCTTTGAAACCACACTGCAGCTCAGCAGGAGGGTTGACGTAAAAAAAAAAAAAAACTTATTCTGGGAAATTCTCTGTTCTTCAATACCACGTTAGCCGTTAAATCGCCTGTTTTGTGCTGGTGACCCGTGAGTGATGTGTGGGTTCACAGGGTCAAAGCAGGACGCTTCCTGGAAGGACACACTGACTCCTCTCTGCTGTAAATCCCTCTTTACTCTATTAAACTCAGTCTCTTACTCCTTAACCATTAAAACCAGTTGCAAATTTCAAATTACTGCCAAGTGAGATTTTGAAAACCTAAATAAAAAACAATAAAATGTTTGTGCTCATAACCATATTCAGCAGAGAAAGCACATACATATTGAGAAATTGAAAAGCAAATAATATTATTAGAGGTTTATATTGCCAAAATGTTTTGGTAAGATTGGTAAGGCGTTGTGTGTACGTTTTTGCTATTAGATGGTTATTATATGTTTGGTTACTGGCTCAATATATAATAAAACTTACCCCAAGTTATGATATTTTGGTTTCTATAGGTCCCTTCTTCAATCTTACAGTGTGTCCTAACCAAACTTTAAGCAAAAAGATTCCAGTGACAAGCAAGTTTTCTGTCCACATCAGATGCGACAACACTAGAAGACACGAATCACATGAGAAGAGCGTGTCACAAAAAAAATGGATAAGCGATTTAAACAATGTCATAACATTTTTAAATACTTTAACATTATTCAAAATATACAATAAGAATTAAAAGAATAACCAATCTTTGTCATGGAATACACTTGTCTGTTCACAGTTTGTACTTTCTTGTTTCCTTTCATTTATTTGCAAGATTTCAAATTGATCTCAAATCTCAAACAATTTTAACAATTAAATGTTATACAAAACACATAATTTCCTGAGATAATTAATGAGCTTTAACGCTGAGAAAATACAAACATTTCAAAAATAGAATACCCCTATCACTCATTGCTTATCACCATTGATAAAAACTCAGATTAACATGGAAGAAATATATTTTATAGTGTCTCACTGCATCACGTCTAGAATTCATTTGTCCTTTTTGACAATAAAGTATTTTATTGTTCATAAAGAGAAATTGTAAGTCTTGGAAATGTAAAACTGTGTCACTTCACTTGTGTAGTCTGAAATATTTAGGGACAAAAAATATCATAGAGACTTGTGCTCTTTTGACTTGGGCTAGTAAGTAACCACCCAGAGCATCCTAACAAATAGCAACATGCTAACAAACAGCAACGTGCTAACAGGCAACACCATACTTAAAACATTAATATGAACATTAGCATTAGCCTTAAACTGTGAGGTAGCTATTTGAACATGCAAGCAAAATAATAAACAACAGAGAGGCCTGTTGAAAGCCTGTAAACTCTTTACTGAAAGTGTCCCATTGTTATTGTTGTTATAAGACTACTAATGTGCCAAGTTTTTAAAATCCAAATCCCAAGTATGAGCCATAGTGATGTTTACCTTAGCAAGTGCCATTAATGAAACCAATTAATTCAACCGTGTTTCACTCATTGAGAGAGACACCAGGTGCTTATATCAGGCTAAGAGGAAGACATTTAAAATCTCCAGGATCTATGAGATTTCCTCTTTCTCCTGTTACTCTCTATGGACGTGTTCAAAAGTCACCAGTATTCGAGTCCTCCACCTCACAATGCCACAGAAGAATGTTTATTTATCCGACATCCTGCCTCAGATCCGGACATATTATACACCCTGACACATGAATTATACATTGGAATCAATCCGCATTGTTGCTTGATTATTCCCGCATACCTTGCCTTGCAAAAAAAAAAAAGTGCCACTTTTTCTCGTTTTAAATGTGAATATGTGCTGTTGTTTGAAGGACAGCAACTGTTAGAACCTCATCCAAAGGAAGCTTAGCAAACATGAAGCTATCGAGCAGATCAGAGGACTTCAGATGACTCGAGCTTGTGTGCTACCTTGTATTTACAGTCTTTGGTTTACTCTCTCCTTGTTGCTGACTCGTAAATTAGAGGTAAACTAACACCCCATTGCCATTCAGCAAAGTTTCTCTTGGTTATTAGAAGGTGTTCGCTGTATCTCATACCCAAGTGATACTGAGGGACATTAGTCTAGTTCTCACAGTCTCACAAAAGCTACATTGATCTCTGCTGAGACAAGCTTTGCATAATGCCCCATAAGAATAACTGGAAGATTACCTCACAAGTCAGTGAGGTTGATCTGCTGAGAACGATTGACATTGTAACTGTCAGAAAAAGACACTGACTGATGATTCGTGCCTATGGAATAACCAGAACAATCTCATTCCACAAGCTCTCGTACGATGACGACTGGCAGGCCGCATCCAATGAAAGGGTTTATTTGACTATTTCTTTGGCACAAGTCCAACTTGTGACAGGATGAATAGACATTCTCATAAAAAAAAAATTTCGAAAGTAAATCATATCTAAAACTGCATTATGATATACGTGAACACTATCGTGGTGAAATTCATCACATTACTGAAATGTACCACACTCAGGGCTACACTGAGACTTTGGAGTTTGGAGAACTGTAAAATCTGGTGGTGATTCTAGTGGCCAATGCATATAATGTACAATTTTTCAAGCTAGTACACTAAATTTAAGAAGAATTGGTGTACTGATGGATCAAACAAAAACTGCATTATACATTGATGGACTGGATTGACAAACAAACCAATATTGGTTCCAGAATGCTTTTGTACTGTTCGGCCCAATTTAACCCTTGGCCACACATGAGTAACTGTAAATAAATACACTGCCAAATCGTCCGCTAGGTTAAGATCGTTTAAATAGAGCACTGATTTCAAACAAGGTCACTTTAAGGAAGGAGGTGAGAGTTCATAGAGGAAAAAGCTGTTAGATTCATATCCATTTGTTGTCATTTTTTCTGTTTCAGATAGTGTGCACACTGATAGCATTCTGAAAAATGTGAAAGGAAATGGATTGGATGATGTTCTAAGAATGCACTTATCAATGTGATTCTAAGAACTGCTAATAGCATGCTAGCATTGGGTGCTAAGGAATTTCAGATCATGTGATACAATCACAGAAACAAAAGCATAGAAAGGAATCGGTAAAAAAAAAAAAATGCAAGAAAGATTAAGAAAGAAAGCGAGTCAGTCTTATCACACATGATGAGAGGACGTGCTGATTGACAGCAGTGAAAACTATGGGGTCAGAAAAGCAAAGCTCTCTTTGAGTAAGGGAGCGTAAAATCCAGACTAGTGCACGCTGATCCCCAAAATCCCCCTATTGTCACAATAAACAGAAAAGCAGAGGAAATGTGTGTATGAGTGTGAGCACCCCAGTGTGTCTGGAAGCACAACTCTAAGCCCGACTTAAAAGGGATTGTATTCAATTTTGGGGGCTTTTGTTCGGAAGCCGTTTGAACTTGCTAGGTTCAATATTTTGAGGACAAAAGTTCTTTGTTCTGCATTAAACCAAATTATTATTGATTTTATGATTTTAAGTAATGGGGATTGTCTTGTGTTTATTCTCTTTTGCACTTTATTTTCTTGTTTAGATGGCATGGTACAACAGGCCTCTGTCCCTACTTGAGCCCTACATTCATTAACTTTCCTGAGCAACTAGGCAACCTGGTGTAGAGCCTTAAAATGTCATTTAGGAATCCATGGTATTCTGCTCTTTTGGTTTGACATTTAAAACACACTGTTTGACTCTGTCCTTGACTGAACCTGTAGACTTTCAGAGGCAAATTGAGTGAGTTTCAGGAAGAGACAAAGAAGAGAAGACGCATAGATTCAGCATAGACTTCAACATGCAGTATGTACAAGCAAGAGTGGAACAGAAAAAAATATTTTTCGAAAACATTTATTTTGTCCATACTATAAAAGTCAGTGGAGTCCAATCTGGTTCAACATTCTTCTGAATATCTAATTTTGTGTTCCACTGAAGAAATAAAGTTATACAAGTTTGGAAGGACCAGCTGAACTATCCCTTTAAGATGCTGCATAGATCATTTATCTGTTGATAGTTTGAAAGTGAATCAGTGTCTCAAAATAGTCTAACATAAATTACTTAAAATATTCCAGATCAGTTTCTCTGTCACTCTCAGTCTCATCTCATCTCTCTTCCCTTTCTTTGTTTCGGTTAAGGCAGTCAGATCTTGTTTTGTACGCCATCCATCACCTGACCTTTCTTCTCCATGCACGTCTTGCACCCCATGGTCCCACACTCTTATATCTGTCTCCTTCAAGATTGCCACAAACCTCTAACTCTCGTCAAGACCTGTCTCACACCCCACATGAGAGTCTGTCCCTCCCCGCACAATGACACACACAATCACGTGACTCTTTCATTTTGATCCGCTCAGCATGTAACGGTCTTTTCCCAAAGCAAGCCTCTGTCCCCTGTCCTCTCATGGGGGCAGGGAGGATGTCTGCTGGCCTGGACGTGGAGTTCAGCGAGGTGGGGGACGTCTGAATGGTCACCCGCTGGGCAGAGGGAGGGAGTGCGCAGGGACAATGGTGGTCCTGTTCTAAGAGAGCGTGGTCAGGGGGAGCCGGGAGATGGGTTGGGGGTGTTTGTAGGGGCAGGAAACAGGGGGAGCCTATGGGAATGCAGATTGGCTCTCTGAATTGAGCTGGCAGGCTGGGCTTTGATGTGAGCAGAGGGGGATTTTCATAGGGCCTAACTTTTATCAATGTTAAAAACCACTCCCCTACCAAACTTGGTCTTCTATCCCTCTCTGCTTCTGCCTCTTTCTTTCTTTCTCTCACTCTCTCTCTGTCCATCCTGTATTGTTTATCTGCCTTTAAATTGGCATAAACTTGGGTGAAAATAAAATGTCCTCTGCTGAAAACCTGAAACATGAAAAAAGTAGTTGTCTTTTTTTATCTGCAATTGCAACTTTATTGTGACTTTATATCTCACAATTGAAGCTGTTTCTCATAATTGCAATTTTTTTAATCTCATAATGTGACGTTATTATCTCACAATGCAACTCACAATGCAACTTTATCAGTGCAACAATATTGCAATTGCAAATCTATATCTTCTTTTAAACTTTACTTCACTCATTTTTTTTTTTTTTACTCTTAAGCAGAAGCAGGCTTCCATTGGTCACCATCATTTGTTGTTTTGGACGCTGGTGTGTCAGTGTCTTTCTTTTTTCCCTAACTACCTGAACCAGCAAGACTTCAGCCAGTTTCACCAGAAATACCATGTTAGTCAACAGCATTTTTATGATGATCCACCTGCTAGACAAGCATCAAACTAGCACTGAAATTTAACCTGCCCGAAATTTATGGACAATACATAGAAAGTCATGATTGCCTTAGCCAGTCTTTTTTTAGCAGGGATTGCCAAGATTGTTCGAACGCCATATTAAAATACCAATCAAATGGTAATTCTTGGTAAGACACCACCATGATGGTGCACCATAGGTTTATTTAAAGGGCCATGGCGTTCCATGTAAATACGTATACAGTATTTAAAGTTTTATTCATAACTGCACCACGGCAACACTACTGTTACATGTTCTCTGGTTTGTGTATCTGGTGTTTCTGTTATTTGGACTTTTACGTTGTATTCTGCCGGGTCTTTTCCTGTTTCCAGCGCCATTTTTTTGTCAGTGTGAAGTTTTGATTCGTTTTCTGATTGTTCCCAGGTGTGTCTTGTTTGCCAATTACCCCTAGTTTCTATTAACACCAGTGTTTCTTTGTCGGGTCTTGTGCTTCTGCTCCGTGTGCTCGGATTGTTGTTTGTCTAAATAAAACTGCATTTGGATCCTTCTCTCTCTGAGTTTTCACCAGCATAACAACTATAGTACATATTGTAAAGCTTTGGATAAAAAGCATCTGTTAATTGACAAATAACTTCTCAACGTAGGTCTTGTTAAGTTGACCAGGATACTAGTTAGCATTGGATAGGTGGAAAGTTTAGTTCACAGCAGAGGTACGAAGCAACAAAACTTCAAAACTTTTATAATATCTTGATTTAAGCACCCCTGCAGCACTGCCATTAATTAGACTCTGAGAATATTCGTCTCTGTGTGCGTTAGAGAAAAGCCGTGATTACGGCCAAATCCAACCGCCTCGCCTCTCATACAAATGCAAAACCCCTGAAGGAGACACTGCTTTAAATTCACAATGCACACACACGGTTCAGACTCCACACTCGATCTCTGCCAGTGTCGTCCAAGAGGAGAGTCTTAAAGAGAAGTAGGGTTGTAAGGAGGAACAAAAAGGTTTAGAAATTGCTGAGTAGAGGAATTAAAAAGAGATGAAAAGAAAGAAGTGAGAGTGTAAATTGTGTGTACGTGTGTGTGTGGGGGGTGGGGGGTGGTGGTGGTGGGGAGGGGGGACTAATTACTTTTCTTCCTCTCTTGAAGGAAATGCCTCTTCTTTGTCCGACAGGGAGATGGGGAGGGGTGGTTGATAGGGGGTCTCGTCCCGCCACTTCAATCTCAGCATCTCAGCACTTTTCTTTTCTTTGTGTCTTTCATTCACTTCTCTTTTCCTATCTGCTTTTTTACACACAATTATTATTTATTCCTCCTTTATTCCGTACTCTCTTGAGGACCTCAAAAGAAGCCGATGGGAAGGGGGGGCTCGGCTCAGTCTGTGAGGCTGATTTCGGGCTCAGTTCTGGATTTAAAAAGTTGGCTTTGGAGAGGGTGTGCAGGAATGGTTTCACTTCAGAAATCAGTTGAATAATAGCTGGAGAAATGTGAGGTCTTGTAACAGCATTGGTAATATGACATAAAAAGCATGATTAGACCACATTTCATGGATCACTACAGGCACTGGAAAAACTGAGGGGAAATGCACAAGCCAGTACAACTCTTATGTAAGTCTGCTGTACCGCTCTGGGATCAGACTAGGGAGAATGGAAGAAGTGGGCAGGATCCGTTTAAGATGATGCCAGATCAGATGTTTCCTTTGGATAATGACGAAACACTTTGACCATGACTTCCAGGCACTAGTGTACAACAAGTCATTAGCGTACTCATGTACATTCAGGATACATGTATTTGAGTGCTCTCCATTATTTACGTCTCTCTTTGTCTTTCCAAGAAAACCAGGCCAAGTCAGGTGGCTCACAGTCCAAATTTTATTTGCCAAATTAGATAGTGAATGCCGTCGCTTATATTTTGAAGCACTCTGCTTGTGGAACAATGCGGCTGTGTATGAGTTTTGGAGGGAGGAGAGCTAGCCGAGCAATGAGAAAGACAGAGCCACTATTACTGGATATTTAGTCTTGGCTTTAATGATAGTGGACAAAATGACGTGGACACAAAAAGCTTCCTGTGACATTATTGAGCATGTTACTCCCGCTGAAGTGACCTGCTTAGACTAGCTTTATTTCCATGTCGGTCCAAATTTTGGGCTGGTCTAGCTGGTTAAGCTCGTTAAAGGATAATTATACCCAGAAATACAAATGTTGTCATCATTTACTCACCCTCATGTTGTTCCAAACCCAAATGACTTTCTTCCTTGAAACTCTAGGGAGCATTCAAGTTTCAAATGCCAAAGTATCACAAAGGTAGTCTTCATGAATTGTGTGCTATATTCCAAGTAAGTGATTTAATAGCTTTGTGTGACGAACAGACTGGAATTTAGGCCGTTAATTATTGGTAATCTTCTGCTGTGTCAGTTGTTGCAAGTGAGTTAAACTGGAGAATCAGATCAGTCCAATTCATGAAAAAATTATTGAAACTGGTTCAATGATTAATTGAAAAAATCTGAAA
>NC_136888.1:28398507-28428507 GCF_949152265.1 Phoxinus phoxinus
AAATGTTTGTCTGAACTATAGCTTTTAGCACTTAATTAAAATTACTTTCTTATCGGTGTTTAAACTATATTGCATAGCAACATTGGTCAAGTGCACCTTGCTAAGATGTAACAAAATTGTCACTTAAAGCTCTGCAAGACTCCCAGATCTAATCTGACTCAAAGCAGCATGTTCTTTCATGCACGTTAGCCCTTATACCGCAGGTTATGCAAGAATTAGGCCACATTATGCAATAAGACGCTTGTGTGTCAATTAGCAATACTGATAGTTTTTGCAGAGCATAAGAAGTAAAACAGTGACAATCTTGTTGACTCAGGACTATACGTCAATAGGGGACGCATCTTGACAATACGGACCTTCCTCTTTAAAGTAGGACAGTGTGAACAGCACGTTTTTATCACAAGTATTACATGAAAAGCAGGTTATGACTTTGTTTCCATATATGGTGTCGCAAAACAAAGAGTGGTGAAATGTAGGCTAATAGCTCAGGGGGACTGTATTTCTGTGGACAGAGGTAATTGGCTTTTTCTTTACTTCTCTGAGTGTTATTTAAAGCAGGTCGTGTTGATTCAGGATTATACAAGGCCCTTGTGTCAAATAGGCTGACTCACCTAGATGTGTTTCCATTTAACTTCAACGCTTCCAATTCAGAGCCGCCTCACCTGCCAAAAGCAGAATCACAGGACAGATGTGGTGATTCAAAGTATCTCTTTGCCTAAATTTGTGGTTTATGAGAGTGTGCACATATCTATAAAGCGAGTGTTTGTGTGAGATGGACCGATTGAGAGGCATGGGGTGGGGGGTTGTGGGAGATGATGAGAGAATGGTGAAGCAGCGATCCCACAATGGGCCACATTGTTCCATGCTCATAATCAGAGCGGACATGGAACTTGGCTGGGAGAGTCGTCCCCGTAGCCCTCGACACAGCTGCTGGGACTTCAGTTTATATTCCCTCCATTCTGCTTTCATCAGCATCTCTCTCGCGTGCACTATTTCTCTCCGTCTCTGTCTTTCCCATTCAGAGGTTGTTTTTCCTTCCTCGATTTGAAATGAAGGGGTCAAAACATAAGTAAAGCTCTCTTGTGTAACACTACAAGTTCACTAACTACATAAACAAACTGTGCCAATCAAAAAGAGCCAGAGCTTTGACCTCAACATCTCTAATGCTTTAGTGCGGGAATACTTAACCAATCTCCGGCCACTATCCAACTGTCTTTGCACCAACCAGCCATCTTTGCTTCCCGTACACGTTTTAGTCAGTAGAACAACCAGTAGCCCAGTGGAAAAACCCAGTCAGTAACTTGATCTTTAAAAGATTAGAGCTCAACTTCAATGACGAGAGAAATAAGAAGCTTAACAGCTGGCCCAGTGATGGTAGCTGTGTTTACAATAAAATCTTGCAGTCAGCTGCGAGGCCTCTGCGTCATTGGCACGTAAAAATAAAATAAAAGACGAGAGAGAGACCCCTTCACCATGACTCCAAATTTCCAGAGACCAGAGGATACATTTTTCTTGCACAAAATCTGATACATCGCAAGTGGGTAGAGAGGACTCAACGTCCTCATGCAAATCCATCTACAGATTCCGTCATATGGCATGTCAGCAGCATGTTAAATGATAATTGTCGCCTCACAGCTTTCTAAGATGATTGGAGCATTCGCAGTGTGTGTGTTGGCTACACATACGGTTGGCTGTGGTTCTTGGCCGTCGGGGTCCGATGATTCCAGGGGGGTTGCATGTTTCTGGGCTTGAGCAGCTTTTAACATAAACATTACATGGCCCCAGCCAGCAACAGACTCCCTGTACACTGTTAGGGTTGCTGAGAGTGAGTTGTATTTTTGACCTGCTCTAGGTCAGGTGTCCGCCCTTGTGTTGCCTCCCATATGTTTTGCATTTTCTTGCACTATCCACCCCACCCCCAGTCCCGCTGCCCCTGTAATTGCCAGGTAATGTTTCGGCTCCGGCTCCTCCTCTACTACCATTATTCCTGTTCTGGATTAATGCGACTGCCAATAGTGGCCACAGGCTTGGCAGCATTTCAAAAAAGGGGCCCACCTTCGATACATTATACACAAGCAGCTTTCACCAAGGTGTGCATTTCAAGACAGTCTTCCTCTGTTTTTATACTGTGCTTTTTTCTGGTAAATCAAAGCTGGAGGGGACACTGGAGACTCTTTTTTTCCTGCCCAATCTGATCTCTGTAACCCCTCCCTGCCCATATCAGATATTCCCCAGCCGCCTGGCGCCCAGAGGGAGGCCCACCTTTACCACCCAATGTAGACTAAATCATCCAGACCTGTTGATTTTCATGGTCATACTCTGTCTAGACCTGCACAACAGTCACCTTTCAGATGAATGAATAAACTAAAACAACAACAACAACAACTAAAGATGGACCATAACATTCTTTTGGCTTAGGTGTCACACTGGGTAGATTTAAATTCTGTACTTTTATTTGTGCTCCCTTTTTCCCACTTTCTTCCTCTTTTCAATAAGCAGAAAAACCACTTGAGGTGAGCTTTTACAAAAAGTGACAACTGTCAAAAGGTCATCATGTGACTTTGAAGGTATTTGTATATCATGTTTTTGTGTGATTGAGGTTAAAAAAAAAGGAACACAGACATTTCCATAGAAATGTCTATACCTTGACTACAAAGTAGGGGATGACCGAAGTCATCTGGGTACCAAACAACCTATAGGTCACAAGGGGTCAACCAAAAAACTTGGTTCCTCATAATGCACACTGAGCAACTGAAAGTCAACAGGAAAAAACGGGAAGAGCCAGACAATGGTCCAAATTAGCACAAGCTAAATACAGGGCTGATGGGAAGTAATCAAATGATGGCACACAGTCCGGGAACTGCTTGTATGTTCCACTTAGCTCACTGGCTATGGGTAAGCCAGTTAAGCAACATCCAGAAGTTATGATGTAACAGGACAACTGTCTAAGAATCTGTTTTGGTTAATCCACATGCATCTCTATATTCGGTATCCAACAAAGCTCACTCAGTTAGGCCTATGAAAATGGACACAGCCTTTCTGGAGACAACTGAGTTTTACTTTCTTAGGCAGAGAGGAATAGGTTAGGAATAGGAATAGATCTCATTTAGCCAATTATTTTTATTTCGGGAAAATCACAGTTTAGAGGAAGTGAAACAAATGTTTGCTTTCCAGAGAATCACTTGCCCCTTCCTACCACTCTTTGGAGAAAAGGAGAGTAAAAAAAGCAAAGTAGAAGAGGTTTATCAATTAAATACCATCTGTAATCATTTCTTCAGTGGGTGTTGAATTACCATAATAAAGACTTAACCATGATAGTTCTCTCGTCAGCCTAAGGAGACAACTCCAACTCCCAGCTCAAGCACAGTAAGTTTGACGTGGCCCTAGAAAATTGAGCAGAGATTTTGCCCAAGTAAACAAACTTCTTAGCCCAGGTCTCCTTCCCACAAATCTCCACCTCCTCTCCACCCTCCAATCCAGATCTTTCAATTGTGCCTGTTCCTGGAAAACTCCATAAAACAAGTGGGTTGTAATTCATTATAACCATCTATTCCTGTTGATATTGTAATTTCATATGAATGAGTGCACATGAAAAAGTTCCCAACACCTGGAGCACACTTGCATTTTCCTGTGAATGTGAAGTGCAATACATGGGCTTGTGTATCACCATTCTTAGTTTCTTCGGTGGCTCTTTGCAGCACATTAGGTTCAATAGAGAATACTCTTCTTATGAAGAACCATATTTCATCATATTAAATTATATTGTTGATGTTACATTAGTAACACAGAGCCTTACTATGTCTAAGTGAGTACTGTGTGTCCCTGTCCCTCACGTCACCTGCGTCGGGGCTAAAAAACTGCACTTGAACACACAAAGAGAACTACAGCCAACTGTCAACTAGCATGCGTGTTCTGCGCCTGCATGTAAATGAGACAACTGTCTATTTATGCAGATATATTAGTTTATATTCGTCATTCAAAAAGGGAAACCGACATGCAGGCTGCAGACACTTTTCGTTTTGAATATCAATCCTGCTGATCACTTTCTTTATTCTACTTCGCTCATGTTAATGTTAAAATATTCGCCCAGGAACACTTAGGTAAGATGACGTAAACAGCCTTCTATCTCTACCGTTTTGGCTTCTTTGCTCGCTGTTTTGCTATTATTCTTGTGCACTGACTACCTAAACTGAACAGCCAATCAGAGTTCTCTCTCTTACCGACGATGATTCTACATGTTGAATTGGCCCAAAAAACCCAGACGGCGTCCAACTAGAGCCAACGGTGCGGAACACACTGAAAAAACTAAGTTGGCCGACGCTCAAAAACTGTCCGATGTTGCCTGACAGCCGATTGTCGGCTTGGTGTGTCCCGGGCTTAAGGGTGCCATTTGGGACAGAGCCCATGTCTATGTGTGAGCACCAACCACGAGGTGTTCCAAAAGCTAGTGAGATGCCTTGCTTTGATGTGAATAGAGTTTTTATGTTAGCATGTTTCTAAGTTAACAGCGCAATACTTTTTAAAACATACAAATGCATTATAAATAAATATTTGTAAAAAATACAAAGTTCTGGCATGAAACTTTAGCAGGCTAATAGGTGCTTTAACTCTACCTGCTTTATCATTAGCTAATGAGCTCGCTGCTCAACCTTCAAATACTTGGGGAGCATTTGCCTTAGCAGTGCAGCGCGCTTTCAGAAACCCTCCACCTTCCCCAGCTCCACCTGTATAGATCTGCTACGGGTAATTCATGTTCGCTATATTGTACAGCAGCAGCATGTCTTACTTGCTCACAGCAGCGTGTTGTGTATGTATTGGCAGTAGCAAGTCCCATACTGGCTCTTCAGCAACAGCGTAGCAGATCTATTCCACCAAGACCACAAAACATATCAACATTGTCATACCCATTACCATGCCAAACACTCCGAGAGTTGTCATGACAGAACTGTCTTTTTTTTTTAGATTGAACTGTTATTGATATTTTCTGAATGGAATGAAATGTAATATTTTCAATCCGCTCTTCTCACCACTCGTCCGAGTGTGATTTGTTAGTTGTTAGTGTCAGAAGTGCATGTTCTAGTTATGTTTCGGAACACTTTAAAATGTAAAGTGTCATAAAACTTGCTGGATGAGTGAAGAGGGTGCACACACACACACACACGCACGCACACACACACACACACACACACGCACGCACGCACGCACGCACACAAACACAGGTGGTGGATCATTTAAGCAGTGATTTACAGAGCTCTGTGAGTTTCATTGTGCCTCTCTTCCTCTAACCTCCTTAGCCTCCTCTGTACTGCGGGCCTAAAAACAGCTCTTCTCTGTTAAACAATAGAGCGCGCCATCCTCACCCTGTGTTTGCCTCCACAGGAGCGTGACAGCATGTCTTAGTGCACCCGTACAGCTGTGAACATGGGTGTTCGCTAACAAAACACCCACACTTTTCATCAAATGGGGGTCAATGTGACCATAATGTAATACCCTTAAATTAGTTGTTGGTTGGTCTTCAGTGTGTAAAGTTGAATCCTGTAAATTAAAGATCATGACAGCAAATTTGATCCTTTTTGTAAAAATATACACTCGAGAAGCGAGTTCCTGTTTAGTCTGTGAAAACTAAGTAAACAGATAAAAGAACATATTCAATCACGTTTTGCTTGCTCACTGCTTTTGTCCAGCCCAGATCTCATTTACGGTCCAAAATAGCAATGTGTCTCAGTCCTCCTTTATTTGTTATTTGCGTGTGCTCAGAGGGTCAAGAATATGTGAATTTCCACCAGAAGTTGTGGGTGCGAAAACTCTTTTATCTGAAGGTGTTAATCTAGTGACTGGTTCCTCACATGCTTCCGTAGCATGCATCGAATGAAGGTTGTGAAGTGGGTCAAATAAAAAGAATTTTCTGTGGTTGCCCCAAACTGTATTTTTGAAACATGACCTTTATTAGTTTCCACATCCCTTTAATGTGACATTTCCGAGTCCCATCACCTAAAACACAGGGTGTGCTCTCTGTGTTGCTAGGCTTATACTTTGTATTGCCTTGTGTTGGATTGATTTTATGGTTTGCTGTACACGTGTTTATGTCAAGGTGAGAACGTTTGTGTTTGTGTGCGCACTTTGTCTGAGCAAGTGAGCATGCCCGGAGGACAGGGGATGGAAGGAACAGGCCCGACTGGTTTCATTTGGCCCTAATCTTGTTGGAACATAGCCTCTGAGAAACTGTGGGGAGATTTACCAATGCACTCTCAGGTTAGGTAGGTTTTTTTCTGATGGTAGGTTCCAAATGATAAAGGAGCAGTTCTTACCTCAGGCATTACGTGTGTGTGTGTGTGTGTGTGTGTGTGTGTGTGTGTGTGTGTGTGTGTGTGTGTGTGTGTGTGTGTGTGTGTGTGTGTGTGTGTTTGTGTGTGTGTGTGTGTGTGTGTGTGTGTGTGTGTGTGTGTGTGTGTGTGTGTGTGTGTGTGTGTCTGTGTGTGTTCATTGATGATCATTTTGGTCTACATGTGCTTTCTCACACATGTCAGTTGTCAAGTCGTAGAGATATATGAGAATCTTACTAATAATCCAAATCACCTCTGCAAACCACAAATTGAGCATGTCAACATCATCTGTTCCCATATTAGTCAAATCTCATTCATGAATCCCTAATCAAAACCTTTTTCCTTTTCATTTCCTTGCGAACAGTTTTTATAGTGCCCTTTGCAGACGGATGACTCATATCGGACCAGTCATAAGATAAGGCTCCTATCAGTTATTCGTTTGTCTGTCTGTTACAACAATGGTATCGTGGATTATTTTGAGACTGCAGGTTATCAGAGCATGTCATTTCTTAGTGCTTACTCAAGGTCCCACCATGGATAAGAACTACATGGGGCGTGTTTGAGTGTGTGAACGGAGCAAAAGCAATATTTTCCCTCAGGCATTTACTTAAGGTTCTACCAGAAGATAAGCAGATTACTGGTCTCCTGTACTCTTGTCTGACATGTTGGAGCCTGAGTGTGTGTTGAATGGTTTCGTTGCCCTCAGGACACAGATGGCAGCCTGAAACAAAGCTTGTAGATGACTGCTGGTGAATTTTTTTCTTAAATGGTTTGACAAAGGTAGAATGAAAAAAAAAACAGTATAGCCAAATTATTGTCTGGAATCTTTGACTTGTATAATATTTAACTCCCTAAATGATCCTTTATCATGGAATGTTCTGATGGAGCCAGACTGAGTTTGGAACTCTTGTTGGATCATGAAGCTTTGGTGATATTCAGTTAATGTTTTGGTCTGGCACAACCCAGACAGCAACATAGTGTCGGGCCAGATCCGGGCCACATCTGTCACGTGGATTCCACGCGTGGTCTCAGGGTCTCTGTGTCCTCACTCACTCAGTCGTCATCACCTTCACCCACACATGCTCACACAAATAGACCAGCTTTCCAGCCGCCTACCATCTAGAGCTTGAACTTTAAGACCACACCGAAGGTGTTTCTCTCCCCCCTGTTATGGTTGGCTCACACTAAATTTACGGAGGGGATGGCTGCGGATTATGTCATGTCCCATGTCCATTGGTCGGCGCCACATTACATCACATTCACATTACAGCGCCAATGGTTTTGTCGCTCACGCGCGCCTCACATCACCAACTCTCATTGAAGTTGAATTGCATCACACTGACTTTTAGTTTTTAAGTCAATATGGATGACCCAGTAATACTAAAATCTGCTTCCAGTTTTAATCTAGTTGAAAGAACATTGCTTTCAATAGGATTCAGCAAAGTCAGTGATTGAATGTGTGGGTTATCAGAGTGAAAACAATCAAGGCCTGATGTTGCTTGACAATAATTGGTTATTTTGGGTCTAAACTGTTTGAGAACATGCGAGGCAGGAAGGACATGAAAGAAAGGTGGTTTAGAGCTTCAGACACATTGTGCGTCATTACTCTCACATCCTTAAAATGTCAAAAGCAACATCAAACAATTTGAGGTATGCATTCGCCTCACTGTACTTTGATGCTTTTTGACAGCAATTTGAAATGTTGAAAATTTTAAGTTGTTAAGATATGCAGCCTCGTGAACACACATGTGAAATGAAAACAACAACAACAAAAGCACGTTTGCAAAACAGCCTTAAGCTTAAGGCTCACTTATTGCTATTTCTACCTTTTTTGGTCATGGAGTTGCATATCAGCCTCAGCATTTCTCCTCCAGTATCCCATCTGTCATCTAATATGTCTTTTCTGTCCTTCAGTGAAAGCTGCAATATTTACATAGCAGAGATAGCAGTTTCTCTGTTGCCTTCATCTCAACACTTCCAAAGTCCTACACTAAGATCCAACCCAAACAGTAAGCACAGTACAGATCGGAGATATGACAGGGTTAAGTAGCTCAGTCTCAGCTATCTAACTTGGTCTACTTTATGCTACATTGTGCTGTTTCGGCAGCCAGATAAATGCTGCAAATAGAACCCAGTGGCTGGGTGCAGTCACAACCACACTTTCCTTTGCACCTGGTTCCACTACCAGCGCACCTTCATGTTGAAACCTTTCCAAACCGCACATTTTTTCGAGCTCTTTTCTTCCTAACACCTTTTTCTGTCGACTCTTCTGCTCTTTGTGTAGGTCAAGGGTTGTCTGCTGAGGGAAAAGAAACCATTTGATGGACTATGGAAAAAGCCAGGGGGGCAAGGTTAATATTCATGACCAGAGGGTTGTATAACTGCACAACTTCAGGATTTAGTAGTCAGGGGGAGACGTTCCTGGTCCTGGGTGTGAGTTCTTGACTAAGTTCTGAAACTTCACATGTATTCACATGTAGAATGACTATCGGTGGACCTTCAAATTGTCATAACTGAGGTGAAATGGCACAAGCTGCTCAAAAAATACATAAAGAACATAAAGAAAATGGAGGGGGGTAGTTTGTGTGAAATATTCTATGGGGTTCACAGTTCTACGGGGTTATCTAAGGTTGCCATGGCATCTCTTCAGTTTCAAGGTGTTCTGAGTGGTTTTACCTTTTTTCTATGATAATTACTGTCTTCAGGTGTTTTTGTTGTAATCTGAAACCAGTTGCATGCCTACAGGGCCCTGGAAAATTTGTCTATGACACAACCAACTTGTTATTTTTCAGCTTTAATGTAACACGATTGTAGACATGTTTCCTCATTGTTTTGGTAAAATGTCTCAGTGTTATGGTCTGCGAGTAAAATTATTCACATGGACACCCTCTTACCTTATAGAAAACAGTTACTCTTCTGGCCTTCCACTTGTGCCACACGCACACACACACACACACACACACACACACACACACACACACACACACACACACGTACACGTGTGCACGCACACACACAAACAAACGCGTGCGCGCACACACACACACATACATGCGTGCGCACACACACACACACACACACACACACACACACACACACACACACACACACACACACACACACACACACACACACACACACACACACACACACAAACATGCTCAGCTTTTGCTAGCAATACAGAATTAGCAGATTTAGCACATTTTTGTCTGTTTTCTCTGCTAAAAAATAGCAATCCATTCTAGGACGTCCTGATAGAGGAATTAGAAAGTCTAAGAGTGTTACTCAACCCTGATACACAGCCTCAGGTTAAACAGCTACATTTTGCTACAGAAGCCACACATGATGCTTTCCGGGCCGTACCCTCTTTCTCTTTCTCCAGCCGCACTGCAAGTGAAACAGAGTGCTGCTTCCTGTTTATGACGAGAACACATGAGTACCTATATGTTTACAGGCACATTTTACAAGTGCTGCAGGATGTGGCCTCGCTCACGAGGGTGGAGATAGTGTGTGCAGTGAAGGAAAGATGGGGAGGTTGAGGGTTTCTTTATATAGGTGTACCTGACAGAACATACCAAGCAACTGATTAAATTCTTTCCATCACAGGCACAATGGAAATACAGCAACAAGGAACATATTTGAGTGCTATTTTGTTGTTGCGCAAATATGTATTGAACTATATGTAAATACTGACCATATCTACCAGTGAAGCATCGGCACTTAAATGCACGAATATCATTGCATTAGATAAGAAAGTAACCAAGTGGCATTTATAAACAAATCATGGTATCTTTAGAAGATAATGTCAAGTTCCCACAGTTTACATGGGTATCCTATAGCAAAATAACCACAGATGTAGTTCATTATGGATATTTAACACTAAGGTTTGACAGCCAGAAACTGTCCCAAAAAATTGGACAGTATATACAGTATATATACAGTATATATATATACAGTGTGTATATATATATATATATATACAATTTTATTTTTTAACCTCACAAAAAAAAATTCTCGAGTTCACACTTGCATGTAATCAGATATAGTATAAAATATGCATATTTAGTGTGCTGTCTGAGGTGACGGCTCCGAGCTTGGAATTTGGCCCAAACTCAGCGCACAAATCCCTGGATGGGGAATAATCGATGAGTTGGGGTGGAGGAGGCATGCTGGAAAAACTGTCGTGGAACAGAAATCGGTTATATATTGTTAATAAAACATAATTTTGTGAAATGATTTGCTTAAGTCTGCATGTGCTACCTCTACAATAAATGCCACTTGGTTCTATATTTTGTTATCTCATGCAATGGAATTAAGATTTTTTTTACTCCATTTTAGTATACAAGTCTGACATGAGTGATCAAATATGTATATGTAGAGAAACGGTATCAGATTTGCTTTACAGAGGCTCAAACACTTCCGACATTCTCCTTGTTGCAATTGATCTTTTTTTTTGTAATATAGTTACAAAATATCTAAATTTGGAAAAAAGTTGCCCATTGTTTAGGAAGACATCAGATAAGGAAACAATAAACTGGTGATTCCCTCTAAATCTGTGAGATCTGATGTCAAAGCAACTGTACTTGGTATAAAGGAGGTTTTCAGTTAACTTAATCTGTTTGAGGACAAAGTTACATAACGGCCAGCCTCTAACGGTTGCCCTGATGTAACGTGTCATGCTTTGACTTCTGAGATCTCTCTACCACTCTCACCCAATTCATAACCATTTCAGAAGAAACCAGGGAAAAAGATTTCCCATTAGAAACTGTAATGGACTTTGACCACAGTCAGCTCAGTACCCCATCAATTCCTTCTCTAGACTAATGACTGTATTCCCCATAACAACTCCCTCATGACAGTCAACCATGGGTTATAATGTTTGTTATTATGCAGAATATCTGTTTTCCTACATTACAGATGCCAGATCCAAAGATCAGCAAAACCATAATGATCCAGAAATGGGGTTCTGCGAAAATTGCTGTCCTAACCAAATAAGTTTGTGTTCTCTCCTCCTCAGTGGTCAGTCGCAAGTATAATTCCGTCAAGCTTGGAACGAGACATCCTCAAGACAATTTGGCAGCATGCATAGCCAAAACCATCTACCCTGCCTTATAAACACACATTATTACTATCATTGATACTCTTGGTTTTTTAAACTTTAATAGCATTTGACAGCAGGACGCGTTTAATTTTCCTTGCTCCAAGTCATCCATCGCCTTGCTTTCACCACAAGATGAATACTGCAAGAAATGATACGCCAGATAATGTCTTTTTTCAAAAATATGGGTTTTTATTGGTTTTAACTGCAATCAGTCATTACAAAAGAGATCAATCTTATATAAACTCATAGAAATTACTGTAGTGAACAGCAATAGCTGTTAATATGAAGAAAAAAAATACATTCAACTCTTTTTTACTTTCTTTGTGTCTATACTGTTAACCAACTTGGACAATCATTGCTTAAACCACTGAGGATACAAGCAATAAGTCATAAAAAAATAGCATCCCAGCTTTATTTAAGGCAAAGAACGCTTGCTCTCTTGGAATGTGTAAAGAGGCACTTTACATATGGGCTGGAAGCTCCAAATGTCCGTAGACAACAGAACTTTAACCCATTAGGTCACAATTATTGCCTGCAATTCATCATATCCACCACCACCATAACCGAATAAACTGCTTTAACACTGGAGGTTTATTACCTGCAACATCATTAAACCTTTGTAACGAACAATCGAAACAATAAAAAAAGCACTTCATGGTGGCATTTAAAATGTGGTACTTATGTTTTAAGGCCACAAAACTCCTGCATCTTGAATCAACTTGTTTATCTGAAAAAAAATATGTGTTGATCATTTGTTCCATATTATATCATATCTATCACCAGGCTCAGGCATTCAGTTAACTGGATTTGTAATCCAAGTTTGTTTTTCACAACAAAATGCAATATTTGGTGCTTAAGAAACGATTTTTCACCAACATAATCAATGTTCACGGGGGTGGGGAGTGTGGAAGGGGAAAGTATTTTCTTCCTTTCATTTTTAAAAAATAACTGGGCTGATGCTCATGCAAGTTTATTATCTAGGAATGATTGTGTGGTAGTACTGATTTTGCAGTCAAATGTCTGGGAAAAGGGAATGACAATAAATCTACAATAAATAAATCAAAATGCAGAGGATTTTTTTTGCTTTTGCTTTTTTGCTTTAAATTAAGTTTCATTTAAGTGTAGTTGCCAACAAAAGTCATTGTAGTACAATATATTAAACTGTGAAAAAAGAAAGCTGACAAGTCTTCACAATCTTAAGATTAATACAGAAGATCATAATTTAACATAAAAGAAAATATATTCTATCGTTTCATTATCAAGATAAATACAAACAAAATTAACAAAAAAATGCATATGATCACCAATAAATATGTTTTTGATAAGTTAAATAAGCAGTGACAAGCAAAACCTTCTGTTCCGAAAGGTTTTCAAACAATAACAATAATATAACCATAATAATAATAAACAATAACCATAATAAAAATCAAAACCAAGAGGTGGAAAGATGACAAAATTACAAAGTGCTCCTCTGAGCAGAATCTATGGAGAGAGAGAAAAAACGTGCATGAAGAACTAAAGTGAAGCTGCAGGAGGTTGAACTGCACCTTAGGAATGATGGAATTCCCCCTCTGTTTGCCGATTGGACTGAGGGAAGGCGGCATTTTGAGGTGGGACAGAAGAAAGTTTGTCTTTAAGGTTTAATAAGATTCCCTTCCCAACAAACGTTAAGTAACCAGCAACTAATGGGAAAAACGGGCACTAACAACAACAACAACAACAAAAAATCGTAAGGAATTGTTCATTTTTGAGTGGAGACATCTCAGGCTGGCTGTAAGCGAGACATGGAGCACATAGCACCTGATTGAACATTTGAATGTGCCTGAAATATTCCAGAGCTCCATTCTCATTCAACCCTTATGAGAGAAGTCCTTCCAGCAGACTGGTGTAATCTGCAACTTCAAGGGAGGGAGAGCACACACTCAAAACAAGAGCTACATAATTAGGCCACAAGGAACGAAAAAATATATATTAAAGATAAAAGAAACAGTGGTCCATTCACCCCAACACTTAACCCCAGGCACTTGTCTGTTTTTCATATTATTTTCCTCTTTTCGCTTTAAACCAGTCTACAAAGACAGTTGTGAAAGGTCTAAGCATGACACTGGTGAACTTTAGGTAGTTATGAAAGAGTGTCCTTGAGAAGAGTGGCAATTTGTGAGGGGGGGGGAAGGGTGCAGATCTCACCCTTAACCATGCCACAGGCTTCGCTACACTTGACTGCAGCTGTGGCACCTGGCACAACAGTCTCATACCTCTCACGATTAGCATTTCGCTAATCCACTTCCTACTCTGCGTGTTTGGCACAGTCACACCAAGAACATAGCAATGGGCTCTGCGAGATGAGGCCCGGAAAACAGAAGGGTCTTGAGGCTGGGAGAGTTTTAGCTTGTTCTGGTTAAAAAGAGTACTCAAAAAGAGAAAGATCCCTTAATTCACTGCATCGGTTTCAGAGCAGAGGTGATACAAGTAGGGAAGTCTACGGCTTCTAGGGGGCCGGAGAAATGGCGAGAGGTAGAGGGAGTGCTAGCGTCTCATCCTCTCTGCCCAAGACTGCTGCATGCAGTGGAAAGGGGGATGGGGTCTGGCTCAGTGTGCTTTAGTCATCAGAGATGGAAAGCCTGCTGAAGATGGGCAGTCGGCGGGTGGTGTCAAGGACGGGAGATTCGGAGCCACTCAGACTTCCGCTCGAGCTGCTCTGGTAGCCCTCTTGGTCAGAAAGCGAGTCTGGCTGACTGGATGGAGACTCGAAGAGTTGGGGAGACTCTGACATGGCCCTGAAGTAGTAAGGGGTTGTCGTTGGGGAAGATGGCGCCTGGGTGGAGGGGTCGGAGCAGGACAAAGGTGCACTTCCCAGGCCGGGGCTGAAGAGGTTGGCCAGCTCCTGGCTGGAATACGTGAAGGGGTTGCTGCTAGGCCACTCGGGCAGATCGTCAGGGGGAAATATAGGTGGAGGGGTGACAGAGGTGGGGCTGTCCCTCAAGCCTCCAGAGCTGGGGAACCCAGCAAAGCTGTAGCTGTGTTGCAGCCGTGGCCTCTCCATCTTGTTGGAGGCCGAAAGGGGGGATGGGGTTGGAGGAGGTCCGCGGCGCTCCTCTGCATTGTGGATGAAGTGGCATCGCGGGCCGTAGGGGCAGAAGCCGATGGTGTGGAATGTGCGGCAGAGCTCAGTCTTGTACTTGGGATGGCGGCTGAGGCTGCGCAACTCATGAATGCCATGGGCAAACTGGCACTTGTCACCATACTTGCAGACGCCGTTCTCCTCGAATGGCCTGCATAACTCCGTCTTGTAACGGCTCGAGTTGACCTGGCTGTTGGGGCCTCCAGGGCCCGAACACTTCTGTAGCAGGCGATCCCCCGTCTCTGAGAAAGAGCGGTCTCGAAGTCGGTTCTCTTTGTTGCTGCTGCCAGTGCTTCCTGTCACTGAGCCGAGCAGGGAAGGATCTGCCTTAGCAATGTTCAAGAACTGGTTTTGGTTGAGTTTGGTGCTAGCCAAAGTGACAGAGTGCCGGCGCTGGTAAACCCCAGTGGAGGGTGTCCCCACAGCCTTCCTGTCCAGCAGGCACCCAGTGGGGTTGGAGATGGGCAGACTTGGCCCCGTGCAAGGGACAGAGACAGGGTGCGGTGTACTGAGGATGTTGTTACTGTAGTTCAGCATTTTGTTCTAGAAAAGAAGAGACAAAAAATGACGACATTAAATTCAGTTTTTGAAAACCACAACATGGCTTAACTGTTTTGCACTGGCTTCATGTTAAACCCATGAGTAAATACAGGCCTAAACAATAGCTAGTTTGGCTTGATGCCCACTAAGGGAACGCTTGACTGCTTTAGAAAAGCAAAGACTGCTGCGCGTGTCTACTATGATTAAAAACCTAACAACTCATATAGTATCAAATGTAAGACTTGGTTTGTATAGACTTGTGGACATTAAGGACCCAGACTGACAACAAGATCAGTGTCATGTGTGAAACCCCTACAAACTAGCCTTTTTTTTTCATGAGAAAATATATCTCTGTACTACACAGGGTCAATACCCCCTCCCCCCGATTATTTGGTTGCATGGTTAAATATATAATACATAAAATCATCTAAAGAGTTTGGATCATGCAACAATCAGCTGGAAGGAGATATACACTGAAACATTAACTCCACTAACAAATTATGTCCAACTGCAGTTAATATGGGTTAACCACTGAAATAAGCTCATATCTTAGATCAGCTCACCAGCTTGACTCACTGGTTTTCTAAGTCACTCCTCACAGTCAACGTTTAATTCAATGAAATCATGGGACAGCCCTGACTTTGCACAGATTCCTACACCATTCAACTTTTTACACCCAAACAGGTCAATCAATCAAAAACATTTTTTTTCTAGGTTTGAGTATATTTTGATTTTATTGCTCCTATCTTCAGCTGATAAACACTTCAAAAGAAAGCAATCTGAAAGATACATGGTAGTTGCTACTTGTGGGAAGTTGACGTGAAGTGTAATGTGTTATACGACGTCAAACGATATTAAAACAGCTATTTTTCACTTGCCATGCATGTAGTCTCTCAATTGAAACGAAGTTAGCTAATTGAATATTAGTACTTTAATGCAATTGTCACACTGCATGACCGTTTTAAATGTACTATTGGAGACAAAAAAGTAATTAATATGGTGATAAAGTACAAATTAATTGCAAGCAGTCTCCGGACCTAATAGAAACACTTTCCCTTAACATTCATAAACTTTTAAACATAAAATATTGATTAAACATTATGCGTCAACTTATCCACATGTTGTAAAATCACAGCCATGATTTCGCCAGAACAACCTAAACACAGGGAACTTTACTGGCTGCAAGCCGCTGGTACGCACTTAAGTCTCGTTCATTGCTACATTTTAAACTTGAAATTCGACTTCAGAGTGGTTAAAGCTGTTGTAATCGAGTCGTTGTTGTTTTCTGTAACTTAAAATAACAAAAAACCGTCCATTCAAACATAGAAAATAAGTCTGATCGTCCACATTCCACAACACAAACTGCTCCAGCTGAAACTTTTTTTTTCTTACCTTGTTGTTGATCACTTCGCTAAAGTCGAAGAAAGGCGACAACACGGCTGTGGTCATCTTCCAATCGAGGATAAATCAAGCACAGCGAGAAGAATCGGATACTTTAAATTATAACAAGCTAGGTTCTGGTTGTGTAAACTTGTGTTGCCCTATAAGAAACCCCCTCTGTCTTGCTCCTCTCGAAGCATTTCCTTTTAACCCAAATGCAGGAGGGGCCACGAAACGTCGCTACATATGGGCGTTTCTCTCGTGCTCGTTCCCCCCTCAAGTTTTTACTTCTCTTTCCCTCAGAAGCAAAGCAGTTTAAAAGTTAGCTAGAGCTCTTGTGCGTGCTCATAAGTAATTCTGCGACCATGAGTCTAGTTGTTTGTTTCGGTGATTGCAACTTATTGTCAGACATGGTTTATTTTGCATAGAGTTCTGTAACGCGCAATTTCACCGTCTGTAACTCAGTGTTTTTTTACTTGAGTTAGCATATTATGCACATATTTGTCTGCTACGAATTAATCTACAACTTTTAAACTGAGTTGATGAATGGCAAGTGGGCTACAAAGAGAATTGTGCAATTTACTAACATTAATAGAAAACATTCTGTTCATGAATTTATTGTTTATCAAATGTACTTCAAAAATAACTGTCATTCACCAACATGATTTCATTGTAACCATTTTTTCCCATCAATTGAAAGTAGTTGGAAAGTGTTACAAGTGTTTTTCTGTAAATTCTTTATATTTTACACAGATTACAGCTTTTGTCATCACCTCAGGATGGTGGTGGTCATGTATGTTAGTTTATTTTACATTAAAAGAGTATACTATAAAGCGAAATAGTTTATATCAAATCAAATAGTTGTATAGTGCTACTTTTGAGACCACTTCAAAATGCACACTACAGACCCCCTCCCACAGCCCACCTCAGCAAACCATGACAGGGCAAGAACTGCAGTCTTCGTGTACATCACTGAGTCATTCTGTATGTGTGTTACAGCTGAGGAAGAACAGCACCACTTAGGACAAAAGTTTTACAGAAATGTTGGAGGAGGAGGCAGATTGACTGGGGATGTTTGCTACAACGCTACACTGCCCTGGGCTGTGTGGGGCGGAGGAGAGCAGGACGGGGTCATAACATCCCCCCCTCCTCCTCTCTACCTCCTCTCAGCCAGAGGTGGATGTTTTTCTAAAGGAATTTTTTTTCCACCACACTTTATTAGTGCGTTTAACATGAGGACTGTAGGCGAGATGCGAGAAACTTTTGAGTTTATTATTTTTTAATTTAAAAAATAATATGAGTATGCTTTTTTTATTAAGCAAGTTTAACAAGATCTGTGGTACAGAGTAATCTCCCCCCAGGGTGTAAGAGACATACAACTGAAGGTTGACAGGAATGGTGGAGATTACATTTCAAAGTGTTTCCAACTAACTTATCAATACTTTGATGATTGTATCCTTAGAGTTTGGATAGGACAAGTTATTTTCTCTTATACACAGTACAAGAATGCATTTTATCTCCAGTTAGTATGCCATAATTGTTTATTTTAATTTATAATGTGTTTGTCACAGATCATGCAACTTAATTGTAGTGGCTTTGTTTATTCTGAGTGTTTGCGCAGTGTGGGTGGTTGGCCTGTAGAGGGAGCACTTCATTTCAAACTGTGTTTTACAGACATTTCTTTCCTTGGTTCTCCTGTACACAGTTTGTTGAACAGAGAAAGGGTGAGAGTTTGAGATGGTAGTAAGAGGTAAGGAATTAATTATCTCTTACAGGATTAATTTACAGTCTAATCTCGAAGTATGTAGGAGGAAATTGTGAGATTTCAAAAGTCAGTGATGTGCTCTGGTAACCACCCTACTGGTACAACTGAGCTGATAACTGGAGAATGATATCAAGTTTTTTATTTCAACGTCCACAGTTGACAGACTTATCCCTCAGATGAATATATTTTTCTTTAATTCGAGGTCTGTTTATTTGGGGGTCTTTTCCTGCAACTCAGAATCTGCTGTCCCTCTTGACTTTTTTTCTACTCAAGGCTAGTGTTTTAAAGGGCAGGCACAATTGAAATAAGAAAATTAATTGTCCATAAAAGTTTGGCCGCAGTACAGTAAGTGGTACACCACCAGATCTCTCCAGTCATGTTGTTCCCATGCAACTCCCCTACTCTCTCCTTGTTATACAGCAGTTATAGTATACAGTATACAGTTGCTTCAAGGGTCACAAGGGTCGCTGAAAAGATGCCTGCTTAACTATGTAACTCGAAAATATAAACAAGTGAGGTTTATATGGCCTTCTCTTTGACCCCTATATGGGAATAGCATTAGTTAAAGATCATGACATTAGCTGTTAGCTATTATGCTATTGAAACCCACTGCTTATCCCTTTATTTGCCCATTCTTTCCTCTCTTTTCGTAGAGTTGGAGCAAAGGACCGTAGGAAGCTGGAAACAGGACACTGGAGCAAAGGTAAATGTAGTTGGGGGAAAGTGTCAGGAAATTGATGAAAATATGATTATTGAAATAGAATTTCCTGTCTTGAGTTTATCATGTGAAATGCTAGGTCAGTTTCCTCTCTGACCAGGTTCCCTGTCCTGTTGACCATGAGAAAGGGTGAACTCCCCAAACTGAGTCATTCCTATTGAGCAGGATCAGAAACACACATTATTATCACTGTAGAAATCATTATTTGAAAGTTTGTTTCTTCTTCTGATTATTCTTTGATACAGTGTAAGGGGACATTTTTAGCGACATTTATGGCTTTATGACGCATATTGTCATCTAATCATGTAAAACCAGTGTCATCCATTTATGTTAAATAGATCAATTGAATCAAATTAATAAATTAAATTATATAATAAAATATATTGTTTGTATAATATAATTGTAAAAAATAATATATAATTCAGTATATGATTTAATACATTCAATTTTATAATAAAATATATATTTTTGTATAATATAATTGTAAAAATATAATTCAGTATATATATTTAAATCTTATATTTAAATATTAAATAATAAATTAAAATATTTATATTACCAATCCTTTTATGAATAAATTATTAAAAAATAATGATAATTGAAAAACATATATATACACATATATAGCCTACACAATTCAGTATATATATATATATATATATATATATATATATATATACACACACACACACACACACACTGAACATTTTATATATTAAATAAATCAATAAATGGGCCTTTTTTGCACCAAAGTTAATTTGTAACCCCGAACTGCACTACACTGACAACATGGTGATAGATGATATCCATTTTCAATAATGAAACCTATGTTTTCACTGAACATGTAAAATTTCATTGACCTCCAAACAATCAGAAATAAAAAGCCCGGGATGTGATCATCGGATTCCCGCAGTCGAGGTGTTCTTTAGACCTGACCTCCGAACAGGTGTCATGGTCATACTGAGGACGGTGCTGAAATGAGATATTAGCGAGCCCTTCACTCAACGTGGTCAAAATCAATGATCTTTGTGAGCTGCGGCCAGCACAGGAACAGTGGAGGCCATTCTCTGTGTGAGAAATGCCCTCCGTCCATCTGTCTCCATTCTGGAGCCGACCCCCTCCGCACAGAACCTCTCCTGTGTGGTCACAACTAGAGTTACATGGCCCATGTGTCCAGTGCCGGGCCGGACAACAAACAAGGCCGAAAGTGAAGTCAATCTTCCCTATCTCACTGTGTCTGCAAATGACTGTTTCTGCTGCTACACACATTCTTGAGCAAAATCTTGGACACAAATGGGAAGCAAGCTGGAAAGAAAATAGCATTTTTTTCACTTGTTTAGTTTGTGTTATATACGCATTGTTTCGTGTTCTGGTTTCTCTGAAACACAGCATGTGGTTTAAGTTATTGTTTTATGTACTGAGTAATAAAGTTAAAAACATTTTTGAATTGTTTGTTCCAGTGTAATGCAATCCTGTATAGAATATCTCTGAATTACCGTAAGAGAAGTGCATGCATAAACAGCAGAAATAACGTGAATCAACACTATATGATCATGATTGTGAAATCATTATTGAAAACTAGATTATTACATAAATATATTTTATATATATTTTAGGTTGTTATTAGGGGGTTGTTATGGTGTTCTGGGTGGTTATGGTTGCTCTCTGGTCAAAAGAGCCAACCCCAGAGTGCCTAGATATGACTGGGATCCAGCATCAGATATTAATTTGGGGCTTGATGCAAAAGTGCCACAGAACATGGCATAAATGCCTCCAAAATTCCTAATGTGAAACAGAAGTCTTTCACATTCAGAGAAATCAGCTTACTTCCTCATTGCAGAATAAGGATAGTCATAGGCCAGTTATTCTTCGGCATTATTATGAGATTTATGCCTTTTGTTTTGAAAAACAAAACAAAAAAAACATGTAATTATAGCATAGCATACCCATCCCATATAATAATATTTGTGGCAAAAAAAAAGTCATAAATGTAATACTTATATACTACAAATCCCTAACCTTAAGCCTTTGACTAACTTTATTATCCTTAATAATAATTATGGATAATTAAAGACATTAAACAGAACTCCTTATTGAAATTAGGTTAATTATGCAAATCATTGATGACTTATCAACATGGGAGAAATAGCCCTGAAGAAAAACATATCATTGTACATTGTGTCAATGCGTGTTGTCATTGGGCAGAGGGGACAAAACGTTGGACAAAGGAAGCAAGGGTGGAAACCAGCTGGAATAGCTCCAGTGGTCGTTTAGAGGATGCCGTCTTTTTAAGATTTGAGTAATTTTGACATTTAGAGGCTATATTTGGTCAGATTATGTTATTTATCTTCTTTTTAGGAGCATGACGAAATGTGAACCGTGCACTAAACAGGAGGTGAGACTCACTGTGTGACATTATGTTTGTGCGAGCAGCAGATTGCCGCTTTGCCTGAGTCTGTCTGAACGTGTCTTTCCAAAACTGCTCTCCACTCTAATTACTGTTATCCACAATCTACTCAAGAGTTCAGCACCTAAACCTGTACTTGTGCTCCAAACTTGCACATTTGTATCAATTATGTTCGCTAGAGAGGGTATATTTGAGGCCATGCTCCTATGCGGCATCTCACGATCCACTCATGGGCATGTAGGGATAATTGACGCTTTCAGACAGTAGTAAAACAGTGTGGTCAACAAAGTTGCATGCAGCTCTCCATTTTGTTCCTCGTATAAAAGGTCAGGTGTCTCCAAACTATCAAGCTGCAAAAGGGAAAGACTTTCATAGTTTAACTTGAAGATCATGGTGACAAAACAGGGATTTT
Source organism: Phoxinus phoxinus (assembly GCF_949152265.1). Taxonomy (NCBI): domain Eukaryota; kingdom Metazoa; phylum Chordata; class Actinopteri; order Cypriniformes; family Leuciscidae; genus Phoxinus; species Phoxinus phoxinus. The sequence continues at coordinate 28,420,275 of NC_136888.1, forward strand.
CTTTTTGCTCTGCTGTAATGGCATACCTCTACAGTCCGTTCCTTGTAGTAATGATGAAGTAGAGGTGGAGAAAGCTCTTGTGAGCAACATTAAAGGTATGTGGGCCGTGGTTGGGCAACCGCAGCACAGTAAATCCTTTCCTCCGCATTCTCCCAGGGGAGAGCTTTCATAAACTGAGTTGGCGTGTGCCAACTTGCCATATAAGATCAATGCTTTCTTGACCTCTCATTTTGATTTCACGAATGTTTTCAATCTTACTCTCGAAAAGTTAGTCTCTGGCTGCCATCCATCCACGAAAATAGTGGGGGTTTAATGTAATGCTTGATGAACGAGTAACATGTCCTTTCAGTTTTCTGTCTTTAAAGCAAAGACTTTAAAGTTTTGCATGGGAGGATTGTTTGATGAAAGGATATTGCAGCTGAGAGTTGAAATAAGTCTCATGTCAACAAGATATTGTTGGATATAGGCTACTATTTTATTTTCTGTACATTAATCATCTAGTCTTTCTCAATAGACTCAAGGTTTAAGACTTACATTATACAATTCAGACGGATGCCCTTAAACATTTTTCTGTATTTTATACCACCTTGAAGGGATTTTTCTCCCCAAAAGGGAAAATCAGTTTGTTCCAAACCTGTATGACGTTCTTTCTTCTGCTGAACACGCACACAAACAAAAGTATATTTTTAAGAATGTTTTATTTAATTTTTTTAAATGGGCCGCATTGACATTCATTGTATGGACAATAGTGATGGGAAGTTCATATCATTTTACTGACTCGGATCTTTGGATCTCATTCAGCAAAATGAACGACTCTTTTTTCAGGTCATTCCATTCTGGAGCCATGGCCAAATTATGACAAATATTTGCTTAGCTGGGTCTTCAGGCTATGCAGTCTGTTAGTTCACCTCACCACCCGATCTGAGTCGTTCGTTTTTTTGTCACTTCACATCCCCATAGGCTGAAGCCATGCAGTCTGTACCGGAAACAAAAATGATTAATTCACCTCACGAGTCTTCGGGTGTGAGTCGTTCGTTCATCAAGTGACAGCGTAACTGTAAGAATAAAAAAAGGAACTTGTTTGTAAAGTAGGTTGGGAATTATTAACTAATTTATGTGTACAATATGGCGGTCACGTCACGTGACAAAAGAACAAACGACTCAGACCCATATTCGGGAGGTGAGCTAATCATTTCTGTTTTCTGTACAGAACCTATAGGACATAACTCAAAATGAACGAATCGTTCATGATCGACCCATCACTAATGGACAAAAGCCTCTGAAAATGTGTCCACAGAAAGTCAAACTGGTAAGGGTTAAGTTTAACATGACTTTAATGAAGTAAAGAGGCACCACCTCATGGACGACTGCCGCATAATAAAACACAACATAAATAGTCCAGGCCTGGTCCTCTCTGGTCCTTTACTGTCGTCGCTCCTCCTTTTATCCTCCCGGAGCTCCTCCGTGAGAAACTCGAGTCCGGTGTTGCGTGCAGGTGACGCTCATTAGCAATCGCTCCGTTCCCACGGCTCTCGGCCTCACCCTGCTTGCCACAGATGCTTCTTTCTTTCTGACACATCTGCTTAAGTCAACCGAAAGAAAGATCATTCAATTATCTCTGACATTACCGCCACACACATTTTCCCCATTAGAAGATGATGTAAATGTCTCTGTTATGGAAAGATGTATTGGATTCATACTCCTTTGTCTCTATCCGTGTCAAAGATCTGAGGTGCAGCTGCACAATCCTGAGGGAAATCAGTTTGTTCCGTATGCCGTTCTGCATTGAAATGGAGTGTGTTTTTAGCCCGCAGTTTTGTCGAGAACAAACATCATGCTCTCCACAGAACCTCACATGACAAAGACTACAAATACTGTCTGTAAACTACCATTCTACTTTTATCTCTGTTTATCCTTGTTAGTTTTGCTTGGTAAATCAGTGTTCTTTTTCTGTTTCGGGCTGTCTATCTGTTTGTGTGAAGAAAGGGGAAGAAGAAAAGTGAGTCCTTGTCAAAAAGAAACTGGAACCAATTACGCCCAAAACTCAGTGTCCACGGTGGATATTGCTGGCGTATCCACGCTTGTATATACAACCCCTCAACCTCAGCCTTTCTCGAGGTCCAGTCCCACATGGCAGACCACACTGTTTTGTCAGCTCATTCTGCATCCTATTGTGTGACATGGAGTATGGAAACTCTTTTGGTGCGTGTTAAACTGTGTTGGTTCGCAGTTTGTTTGCCTTGTGTGCTTATACGCTCTGTGAAATCCAGTAAAGTCAAATGGCTTTCCCAGAATCTGCACTTTATGAGCCCCTGTCCCCATCCCCTTAAACTGAGAATGCATTCACCAAACATTTGAGTCACTCCAACTGTGCCTGCGAGCGTCTCAATGTCCTCTCCAAGCTTTATCCCCTTTACTCTCAAATAGAGTACAGATATTTTCCCAGTGCACAGCTGCCCTGTTTGAACCATGACCCTCTTGACGAATCTCTCGACGAACCCACCCAGAGCTGGCAAACGGACCTGCTCTCTTGACTTTGCGCTGACGTATCTGGCTCTGTGTTTGACCACCACCCGGCCTTCATCATCCTCCAACCAATGTGGGACTGAGGAAATAATGAAAAAGCTAACTAAATGGTTTCCAAATGAAAACAATTCCCACTAGAGAGGGAAGAGGCTATTAATACATTTAATATGTGATCTCAGTAATGCACCTTCTCTTGACATGAAACAGCTTGGATTTGGTCTGAACATGCGTGGCCTACAGTGATGTTTCCGGGAACAATGAGATCTTGATCTGAAGTTCAGCTGAGTCTGAAGTTCAGCCCAGTGATTCTCTGCAACTAGCTTCATCAACTAAACAACTGTTTCTGTTCTACCAAACCAGGGTGCTAATTTAGGACGGGATTGGGGGGTCTTATCCCCATAATTAAGGCTTGAACCCCTGAAGTAAGTCAAAACAAAAGGGTGGGGAGCTCTTAAAAGTCCATTTTTACATATAAGTATATATATGTTTCAACAGTGTTTCAGTAATCACAAAAGTTAGATTACAAGTTTGTCAAATTGCGTGTTTTCGCTTCGCAATAAATAGAGTCGTTTGTCTAAGGGCCTAACCACAGTAACGTTACGCCCCTCAAGCACTTTTAAATAAGATCCATATTGGACAATATATGGGAAAAAATGGTATGTATTCCTAGATTTACATATCACAACTATTTGACAAATGTCAATTCGCTAACAGTTGAGTGCTACAGTATATTAAAAAGTCTTTTCATTAACTGCTATATTCAAAAAGTTTTTTTCCCACTTACAGACATCTGATATACACTTAAAAAGTCTTTGTTTAGAGTTAACTTCAATATCAAAATATCTTTTTACTACATTGAGCTGAGCATATTTGGGCCTTGAGTTGCAAGACAGCATCAGGAGTGCGTTGCTATTGTCTCCACTGCGTAACACGTGTTCCATTCTTAAAATGCGTCATACGTGTAGTCAAGAAAGGCGCATTATCTTGGCTCCCACGTGTACATTTTTAAACATTGACCTTTAGACTCGGAAGCAAGCTTGGTGCAGATGCAATCAGGCCGGTGTATTTATCTCCCACACTGGCAAGTTTGCTCAAAGAAAATCATACGAAAAGTGGAAATTGTTTTAATCTTCTCTCTTTCTTTTAGTACTTTCAGTGAGCATCTCTCACATGTTTTTATTCCTAGCAGCAGTGACTCCTGCAAAAGCTTACAGAACCCTTGACATCACTTCCAGGATCAGCCCCCCCCCCCCCCCCCCCCCCAGCTGTATGAATCATGTCACAAAAGAAATAGTTGCCGATTAAAATGGTTAACTGAGACCGTTTTCCTCTTAATTCTTTCTGATCTGTCTTGTATTGCATGCAGTGATGAAGCTGACTAATGCGAAGGCCCTTATCTCAAGCTCCCTTCCTGTGAAGAGCTCTTGTGCCAACCTACTGGTGCAGAACACTGATAGCTCAAAGGTATGTTGAAATGAAATAATATTGATCTTTTCTTATGTATCAAATTGTTTATGTGCAAATAACTTTTTTTGTCATCTGGGACAAAGTATCGGAACGGGGGGACAATCATCTAGAGAACATAGAGAGATTTGTAGCTTTATTTTCTGAGTCATTTGTGTAAAAGATGTGGTCATTACAGATGAAATACTATCAAGCATGGCGCCCTGGAAATGTCTTGGCCGCCAACACAAAGAATCTTTCAAGTGAATACGAGTGTGCCGCTCTCCCGCTTTAATGGAATGATTGATAAAAATGTTCCCTGCTTGTTTATGAAATCTGATACATGGCATCTAACAGACTGTGATAGGACTTTCGCCCAGCAGTACTGGCCTGCCCCTCAAACCACCCTTAAAAATAGAATGATTACAATAGCATGTGTTTAAAGCGAACAAGCTCTGATAAAACAGGAAAAGGCTTGTTAAACTAATTTGGAATCAAGATTTTCCTGCTTTCAAGAGAGGATTTGGCCTTGAGCTCCTTATGAAAGCGGCCTTTTAAAAAGATGACAAATTTCATTGCTTTGTTTTTTGAACGCCTGCCTCTGATTGCGAGAACTGTTCGGTCACTCACAAAAGTATGTGTTCTTTCACATCTCGTGAAGAGGAGACAGATGCAAGACCCAGTCCGAAGCCAAGAAAGCTTCGGCTTTTATTAGCCAAACAGAGTATAATGGGTGGTTGTACAACGTAAACCAATGCTACTAATGGGTGAAAAGACCCTAATTATAATGTTTTCCACAGTGATGAGCATCAAACGCTGAAGAGAAGACATTTCAGACAATGTAAACTTCATGTTAAAGCCTTTTGGCCCTCGTAAAAGCAGAAGTGAGTGACAATACAGGAAACATCTGGAAGTGGATCTACAGAGGTCTTCGGGGAGATGACAGGGTGAGGATTAGCTTCCCCTTCCACACCGTCTCATGCATTCTCTGGGAATCGTGTGGATTCTGTCGAGGTCTCCAAGCAGACCCTGAACAAATAAAGAAGTACATGAAGCAAAACAGCCGCAAAAATGAGACACTCAAAGCACATTGTAATTATCATGAGGTAATTTTAATGTGGTGTAAACATGGCTGTGCTGCAAAGTGAAAAATGCTAGTCTGTATTGAAGTTTGAGGTTAGGTTTTCCTCCATGGGTAACGGAGAGCGCTTATGTTTACTGTTTCAGTGGTTACTCAAGGGTTTGTGAAGCAGGCCTCGAAAACTTTGTTCTGTGCTGATCTGTTCTTCTCTGTCCTTTGGGGTTCACATAAAGCAAGGCACATCTGTGATGTAAATAGGTCAATAACAAATAATGAGGTCCCAGATTACTTAACAAAAAGTGTCAAATGGTATAACCATCATGTAAAAAAGATTTGGTTACACTTTATTTCGATGGTCCACTTTAGACGTTTTATAACTAACTTTGCAACTACATATCAACTAACTCTCATTAGAGTTTAAGTAGATTGTTAGGGTTAGGCGTAAGGGTAAGTAGAAAGTTGACATGTAGTTGCAAAGTTACTTATAGTCAGTAGAATTTCTGTTAAGGGAGCATCAAAATGAAGTGTTCCCAGACTTTAAGAAGTCTACTAATACTCTAATGAAAGTTTTTTTGACATATAGTAGTGAAGTTACTTAGTTAGTAGAATGTCTAAAGTGGACATCAAAAGAAAGTGTTAACAAATATTTTTTAGATAAGGTAGAAAATAATGTGTGTTTTTTTCACCATTAAATCATGATGTTGCCGTATGGTTAATCCATTTGGCTTGAACTAAGTATTTAACTTTTCATGAAAAGATTAAAAATTCTATTTTTACTACTCTTGGCACAGCACAGGAATCCTCTCTCGGAGATAATTTCTAGTTATATGGGTCTCTTGTCTTGTGACAACAAAATACATTTCTGCTTGTTGGTTACACCACATTGACATTGATTGACACTTTTGGTAAAATAATAATGCAGCCCCCGGAGTTACAGACAAATAAGCATATAGTCTCAGACTAAAATGCATTGTTGAGCTGTTTTAAATGAAAGCAACTTGCACTGACATATCTTAAAAAATGTCAGTGCCATTGTTTTATCTCAAGATGTACACCAGTAATGTTTTTTAGGCACTTTTATAAAATATACTTTAATGCCCTAATTGAACTAAAGCCTAATCCTGGTTTAATCTGAGCCCTGTATCTGAAACCAGGCCTAAAATCTCTAAATGACTTATGCTAAGAGTTTTTCTTCACTACAATATCTAGACAGTTAGACTACTAACCCCATATTTTTATTTTAAGCCCCATTTAGAAACTGAAAACAGGTTTATCATAGGAGAGAAAGAAAAGAAATTGTCCATACAAATTACTTTTTTATGTATTTTTGAAAAACTTAATAGATCATGACAAAAATATGAGCTTCACGTCATTGACCCAAATACACAACATGTGTTTGCGCATCGTTTTCCATTTCACTCGCTCTCACGCACGACCATAAGCTCCTCACGCTTTTGGTCACTTGCGCTTCTATACCCCACAAATTTCTCTTTCACCCACTTACTTTCATTCGCACACCCCGCAGTTAACTGTCTCCATCTGACATGCACATTCGCATGCGTCATCTCTCGTGCTCCCCCACACTGTACATTGACACTGTATTCCACTTACCCACAAATTTACACCCCCACTTTAACCACTCTGCTCACTTTAACCACTCTGACTGAAAAGAGAAAGGTGTAGAAGAACTTTGAATGAAATGAGTCTATCTAGAAGGAATATGAGGAGATTGCAGAGAGAAAAAGGCAAGCGAGAAGCTTTGAGGGAGAGCGCCGTGAGGGAGAAAGTGCACAGTCATGCTCATGGAATGCGGGGGAGGAAGGGGCGGCTGGCGTGACTGCCCCATTTTTCACAGCCTTAATCAGAGACAGCTGTCAGTGTGAGGGGAGGAGGACTGGAGAGAGGGATGAGAGAAGAGGTGAGCGGTGCTTGTGTGCCCGGTCGAGTTTTTTTTTTTTTGGAGTTATTTATTTCTTTAACAGAGTGGAAACTCAGAGGGAGACGTGTGAGGAGGACGGGCCCACCTTCCATTTTGCTGCTCCTGGATCACGTTTAGCGGCGTCTTCTTGCATCTCTGTTTAACTGTATACACGCTCTCACCTCCATTTAACCCCACCACAGGCCTCCTATCACATATAACACATTGCCCTCCTACTTATATACAGCTCGCCACATAGTAACAAATCTCGCTCCATTCACAGTCCCAGAGCGCTTGTATAGCCCATACTTTAGAACAGTGAATCATAACATTATGGGTCCAGTGCTGTACTTACCATCTACGTTCTGCATTGTACAATAACATTCAATGAGGTTTACATGTCGTTCAAAACTGTTCACTTTTAGTGCCATTTGCACATTTAGCCTAATGTTAACTATCTGGTCCTCCCAAAAAGTGCATGAGCGATTGTGACTGTCTATTTATTGCCAGTTGTGGTATATGTGCCCTGAATAACTTTTAAATAATAATGGCCTGGATTCACAGACAGGGTTTAGATTAAGCCAGGATTAGACCTTAGTTTAATTAGGACATTTTAAGTAGCTTTTATAAGCATGCCTTCGAAAACATTACTAGTGTGTATCTTGAGACAAAACAATGAAACTGATATATTTTAAGATGTCTGTGCAATTGCTTTCAGTTAAACCAGCTCAAATGCATTTTAGTCTGGGACTAGTTTAAGCCTTGTCTGTGAAACCGGGGGACTTAATCTTATTTTAGTTAGTGAAATATTGTGTCCATATTATGTCATAAAATCGCTCATTGACCTTGTATGTGGTCAATAAGCGATTTCCTGTTGCAGTTTTTTTTATTTAACTCTACTTTCATTATGATATCAGGAGATTTGTATCACATTTTTGACTTTATGCCAAGACCCACCCCTCACCCCAAATATATAACCGAAAATAACATCTTCATCATAGTTTTATTATTGAATAAATGAATAGCAAAAAAATAATTTCCTTTCAGAGGGAGAGGGTTCGAGCCTTCGTTCATACTGGATAATGTCCCTTATTCTAGTTTCGGTCCTTCCCGAAGCAGAATTTGGTTGTTCTGGGGATGATACTAGACTTTGGGTGGTCATGGTACAGTATGTGTATATCACACAATCCCATTCACCAAGTATGCCGAGAGCGTTCCAGCCTCACACAGGCGCTTGTGTGTTTGACAGTTGAATTCCTGTGATG